>NC_092333.1:225467500-225784090 GCF_046630445.1 Rutidosis leptorrhynchoides | reverse complement strand
CCGTTATCACTTCATCATCATCACGGGCTTCTTCAGCAGTCATCACAAATGCACGACTCTTAGCATTACCAGTGTTACCCTTGTTCTTTGGACAGTGGTTGCGGAAATGCCCAACTTCACCACAATCAATGTTGTAAATCTCCTGACATCTCCCCGAGATCTCCCCCGAGATCTCTTTTTAGAAGGCAACCGAGACGAGATGTTCATCTCCCGAGATTTCTCGGCCAACGGGGTCAAACTTAGTCAAAGCCACGATTTCTTGGATTTTCTTGCTAATTTGTAAAAAAATTTTTTTGTAAAATTCATATTTTCTAAGATTTTTCTCGCTCATTTATCGGATATTTTTGTAAAATTGCGTATTAACGTATATAAATATACATATATTTATGTTTTTATGTATATTTTTATTAAAAAAAACTATAAAGTCAACGTAAGTCAACGTCCGAGATCTCCCTGAGATTATTCTGAGATGCCGAGATCTTCCTAAAAAAAAGTCCAAACGAGATCTCACCGAGATCTAAATTCTCCAACCTTGACCACAATTATAGCAGGTTGGTGTGGTTGTGTTGGCCTTGGTTGCAGGATTAGTGGTAGTCTTAAACATGGACCTGAAGTACTTAGCTATGTGCCCCGTCTTCTTGCACTTAGTGCACTCAGCCTGGCACTTTCCAAAGTGGTGCCTATCACTACGAGTACATTGAGATTTTGTCCCAGCATAGCCACTCCTAGAACTATCAGCAGCCTTTTTATTTGAACCCTGACTTGTGCCCTGAACTGGTTCAAACTTCCTCTTGCCCTCACTATGAAATATCCCATTCATATTGATTATAAACGTTCCATATTAATTGATTTCGTTGCGAGGTTTTGACCTCTATATGAGACATTTTTCATAGACTGCATTCATTTTTAAAACAACCATAACCTTTATTTTATCAATAAAGGTTTTAAAAACATTACGTAGATTATCAAATAATGATAATCTAAAATATATTGTTTACACACGACCATTACATAATGGTTTACAATAGAAATATATTACATCGACATATGTTTCTTGAATGCAGTTTTTACACAATATCATACAAACATGGACTTCAAATCTTGTCCTTATTGTAGTATGCAATAGCGGAAGCTCTTAATATTCACCTGAGAATAAACATGCTTTAAACGTTAACAAAAATGTTGGTGAGTTATAGGTTTAACCTATATATATCAAATCGTAACAATAGACCACACGATTTCATATTTCAATACACATCCCAGACATAGAGATAAAAATCATTCATATGGTGAACACCTGGTAACCGACATTAACAAGATGCATATATAAGAATATCCCCATCATTCCGGGACACCCTTCGGATATGATATAAATTTCGAAGTACTAAAGCATCCGGTACTTTGGATGGGGTTTGTTAGGCCCAATAGATCTATCTTTAAGATTCGCGTCAATTAGGGTGTCTGTTCCCTAATTCTTAGATTACCAGACTTAATAAAAAGGGGCATATTCGATTTCGATAATTCAACCATAGAATGTAGTTTCACGTACTTGTGTCTATTTTGTAAATCGTTTATAAAACCTGCATGTATTCTCATCCCAAAAATATTAGATTTTAAAAGTGGGACTATAACTCACTTTCACAGATATTTCCTTCCTCGGAAATAAGACTTGGCCACGGATCGATTCACGAACCTATACAAATATGTACATATATATCATAGTATGATCAAAATATAATTACAACCATTTTTATTATGTTTTAAAGATTAGAGTGTATTAAGTCAGTTGTCCTCGTTAGTAACCTACAACTAGTTGTCCACAGTTAGATGTACAGAAATAAATCGATATATATTATCTTGAATCAATCCATGACCCAGTGTATACACATCTCAGGCTAGATCACAACTCAAAGTATATATATTTTTGGAATCAACCTCAACCCTGTATAGCTAACTCCAACATTACTGCATATAGAGTGTCTATGGTTGTTCCAAATAATATATATACATGGGTCGATATGATATGTCAAAACATTTGCATACGTGTCTATGGTATCCCAAGATTACATAATATATTAGAATACATGTATAATACAATATAAGTTAGCTAGGATATGATTTGTATAGATTTGTTAAACATTTCCCGTAGCTAAAAAGATCAAAAATATCCAATCTTGTTTTACCCATAACTTCTTCATTTTAAATCCATTTTGAGTGAATCAAATTGCTATGGTTTCATATTGAACTATAATTTAAGAATCCAAACAGAAAAAGTATTAGTTTATAGTCAAAAATTTAAGCTACATGTCAATTACTAAAGAGGTAGTCATTTCCGTCGAAAGAACGACATCTTGATGACCATTTTGAAAAACATACTTTCACTTTGAGTTTAACCAAGATTTTTGGATATAGTTTCATGTTCATATGAAAAATCATTTTCCCAGAAGAACAACTTTTAAATCAAAGTTTATCATAGTTTTTAATTATCCAAACCAAAACAGCCCCCGGTTTCACTACGACGGCGTATATCTGATTTTATGGTGTTCATCGTTTTTCCAGGTTTTAAATCATTAAGTTAGCATATCATATAGATATAGAACATGTGTTTATTTGATTTTAAAAGTCAAGTTAGAAGGATTAACTTTTGTTTGCGAACAATTTTATAATTAACTAAACTATGTTCTAGTGATTACAAGTTTAAACCTTCGAATAAGATAGCTTTATATGTATGAATCGAATGATGTTATGAACATCATTACTACCTCAAGTTTTCTGGATAAAACTACTGGAAATGAGAAAAATGGATCTAGCTTCAAAGGATCCTTGGATGGCTTGAAAGTTCTTGAAGCAGAATCATGACACGAAAACAGTTCAAGTAAGATTTTCACTCGAAATAAGATTGTTATAGTTGTAGAAATTGAATCAAAGTTTTAATATGAATATTACTTTGAATTAGAAAGATAACCTACTGTAAATAACAAAGGTTCCTTGATCTTAGATGATTACTTGGAATGGATCAGAAAGCTTGGAACTAAACTTGCAAACTTGGTAGTATTCTTGATTTTTATGAAACTATACTTATGGAATTTATGAAGAACACTTAGAACTTAAAGATAGAACTTGAGAGAGATCAATTAGGTGAAGAAAATTGAAGAATGAAAGTGTTTGTAGGTGTTTTTGGTGGTTGGTATATGGATTAGATATAAAGGATATGTAATTTTGTTTTCATGTAAATAAGTCATGAATGATTACTAATATTTTTGTAATTTTTTGAGATATTTCATGCTAGTTGCCAAATGATGGTTCCCACATGTGTTAGGTGAGTCAAATGGGCTACTAAGAGCTGATCATTGGAGTGTATATACCAATAGTACATACATCTAAAAGCTGTATTTTGTACGAGTACGAATACGGGTGCATACGAGTAGAATTGTTGATGAAACTGAATGAGGATGTAATTGTAAGTATTTTTGTTAAGTAGAAGTACTTTTATATGTGTCTTGAAGTCTTTCAAAAGTGTAAGAATACATATCAAAACACAACATGTATATACATTCAAATGGAGTCGTTAAGTCTTCGTTAGTCGTTACATGTAAGTGTTGTTTGAAACCTTTAAGTTAACAATCTCAATTAATGTTGTTAACCCAATGTTTATTATATCAAATGAGATGTTAAATTATTATATTATCATGATATTATGATGTATGAATATCTTTTAATATGATATATACATTAAAATATCGTTACAACGATAATCGTTACATATAAGTCTCGTTTCGTAATTCTTGAGTTAGTAGTCTTGTTTTTACATATGTAGTTCATTGTTAACACACTTAATGATATTTTTAAATATCATTTTATCATGTTAAATATAGTGTATCAATATCTTAATATGATACATATGTATTTAGTAGACGTTATCATAACGATAATCGTTATATATATCATTTCGAGTTTCTTAACTTGGTAATCTCATTTCTTATGTATATCACACATTGTTAATATATTTAGTGTGATACTTACTCATCATAATCTTATGTCAACCATATATATGTGGTTTTTACAATTTTGTAACGTTCGTGAATCGCCGGTCAACTTGGGTGATCAATTGTCTATATGAAACTTATTTCATTTAATCAAGTCTTAACAAGTTTGATTGCTTAACATGTTGGAAACATTTAGTCATGTAAATATCAATCCCAATTAATATATATAAACATGGAAAAGTTCAGGTTACTACACACTAGTCTTAACCTCGACTTGTTTATTGGCCGCAATCCCTCTTCTCTTAGCCATCATTAAATTTTGAGCCATCAGTATCACCCCATCTATAGTCTCTTTAACTTTAGCAATTACATTTCCCTGAATTTCTTTAGGAAGACCTTCCATATACCTTTCTATTTTCTTCTGCTCGGTAGGTATCATGTCTGGGCATGAAGTAGCCAACTCTATGAATCAGTTGGTATAAGTTTCAAAGTCGGTGCCCTTAACCTTTAACTCCCAAAATTCAACTTCCATCTTTTGAATCTGGTTCCTCAGGCGAAATTTATCAGTCATCATCCTTTTAAAGACGGGCCAGGGGATGGCATTTGCAGCATCTAGTCCCACAGTTTGGGCATAGGCATTCCACCAGGTCAAAGCAAGGCGACCTAGAGTGTGGGTAGCATACTTCACCCTATCAACATCCCCACAATTACATATTCAAAATATTGGTTCGAGTTTCTAGAACCAACGGGTTAACTCAACGGCTTTCTCAATTCCCTTGAAGGACGGAGGTTTGCAGTTCAGAAATTCCTTGCAGGTGCATGAAGTAGGAGGATTTTGATTCCCCTGATTGTTTCTTTGGTTGTTGTTATTATTACCTTGAGCGGTAGCGAGTAGTTGTTGAAATTGTGCAGCGGTTAAAGTAACATTTGGAATGTTTGATGAAGCACCATGGACCATTTTTCTTCAATACATAAATAAAGTATTATTGAAAAGTTTATGGGGCCAATAAGTTATAAGTTTGCTAATAAATGCACAAGATTCACACAACATACAGATAAGGTAAGATAGATAATGGAAGTAACGAGATATAATCAAAACATTTAAATTTCATTAAACATCACGAAGATCACTAGTATCTTTTATTACACACGAAACAAAACAAAAGTACCATAGGCATATGCCTTTACAAAGAATATGAAAAGCTAACAGAAATCGAAATCCTAAGGAATTAATCTTTCTTAGGAGATGGTGGTTTGGGCTTATGCTGATCTCTTATGTAGCCTTTGAAGTACATCACAAAATTCTCCAGCTCGGCCATTATTTGACATTGCTGCTCAATCTGCCTATCATGTCTCATAGCAGCCTCTCTGAAGATGTTGTACACTCGATTAGTATCAGTTGCCAACTCATCCTGGCGATCTTCAAGCTTTCTAAAGTGACCATTAACAGGTTCCCTTAGCTTACCAAAGTTTGTCATCATTTCATTCAAGTCACTCATTACCATAGCATGCTCAATAGAGTTGGTGAAAAACACGAGAACAGTGGTAAGACGGGGCTCCTCAGATGAGTTTGAACCCTCAGTATCGAAGGTCTCAGGTTCCTTCCTTTTTAAAGAAGGAGCTATGACAACAGGGGGCTCAGGCTCAGGCTCAGGCTCAGGCTCAGGCTCTTTCTTCGGCTTAGATTCTTCCTCGAGTATTCATCGGAAGAGTCGATGATGATGATTGGATTCTTTCATGACCCGTCCTAATCCATCTGGACGAATACATTACATTTGGTTACATCACGAGGTACTTGACCTCTATATGATACATTTTACAAACATTGCATTCGTTTTTAAAAGACAAACTTTCATTACATCGAAAGTTGATGGCATGCATACCATTTCATAATATATCTAACTATAATTGACTTAATAATAATCTTGATGAACTCAATGACTCGAATGCAACGTCTTTTGAAATATGTCATGAATGACTCCAATTAATATCTCTAAAATGAGCAAATACACAGCGGAAGATTTCTTTCATACCTGAGAATAAACATGATTTCAAGTGTCAACCAAAAGGTTTGTGAGTTCATTAGTTTATCGAAATCAATCATTTCCATAATTTTAATAGACCACAAGATTTCCTTTATTCAATAATCATACACTCGCAAGTGTTTAAAAATCATTCATATGGATTGAACACCTGGTAACCGACATTAACATCATGCATATATTATATCCCCAAAACAGAAATCCATCTGTATAATATAAACTCAAAGTACTAAAGCATACCATTTTCCAATATGGAGGGTGTTAGTGCCCGTAGATCTATCTTTAGAATTCGCGTCAATTAGGGTGTCCGTTCCCTAATTCTTAGGCTACCAAGCTAAAAGGGGTGATATTCGATTCGATAATCCAACCATAGAATGTAATTTTGAGTACTTGTGTCTATTTTGTCAAACATTTATAAAAATAGCGCATGTATTCTCAGTCCCAAAAATATATATTGCAAAAGCATTTAAAAAGGGAGTAATGAAACTCACCGTACTGTATTTCGTAGTAAAAATACATATGACGTTATTGAACAAGTGTAAGGTTGGTCTCGGATTCACGAACCTATATCATTTGTATATTTATTAATACACATATTTGTAATCGAATAAGTTTATATATTATTATTAGAGATGTACTTGTTATATTTAATAATTTGTAGGTTTTATTAATTATTTATATATTTTCATTATATATATATATATATATATATATATATATATATATATATATATATATATATATATATATATATATATATATATATATATATATAATTATTAATATAGTTATGTTATATGTATTAAATATATTTTTATATATATAATTTGTTTGTTAAGTTAATGATAATACTAAAAAAATAATAATATTATTATTACTTAGATTTAATAATGATGTTGAAAATAATTATTTTGATAATATTATTATTCATCTTGTTAGTAGTGATATTGATAATGATAATAGTAATATTAATAATAATAATGAAAATGTTAATTTTAAATAAAATGCAAATTTTGAGGTTGATAGATTTTTAATCAAACTGAAACTAATAATGTAAATAAAATGATACTTTTAATAACAATACTACTTATAAATGAAAATTTTGATAATAAAAATAATTTTAATAATAATGATAATAATACTAAAATATTGATTTAACCATAATGGTACTAAATTTTTAATCTTAATGATAATACTAATCATAATACTAATAATAATACTACTGATAATAATAATAACTAAAATAATAATTTTATTGCTGGTGGTAGTTTTGATAATAATATTAGTAATAACAATAATAATAATCATAATCATAATTGTAATTATAATCATAATCATGATATTAATAATAAATGATAACTAATACTTTTTGTATTAAAAATAATAATAACTATAATACCTAATGATAATACTAGTAACAACAATAATGATAATATTAATGAGCATAATCATAATAATAATAATAATAACAATACCTAAATGATAATGTTAATAATACTTATAAAAAAATATACTAATGATAATAACATATTTAATACTTATAAATATAAATATAACATTAGTAATAATATTTATAATTCTAACAATCATAATAATAATCATAATCATAAAAATAATTAATAATACACATAATAATAATTATTATTATAATAAAACTAAAATAAAAAGGCTACCTTAATGCATCCAGGCTTTAAAAATAATTAAACATCGTTGCTCAGACTCGAAACCGCGACCTCTCGCTCACATACAAACTCCATAAACCATCTGTTCTGACTCGTTATTCTTAAATTACACTCACCCATAATCTACTTAATCCGTTTATTCTGTTATCCTTTTTCTACTTCATCTTCACAACAATTCGACCAGGAACCCAGACCAAATAACAACTTATTAATAATTTAGATTTAGGACTAACCAAAAGAAACATAAACATTGATTTAAAGTGGGTGGAATTTACAGAAAAGAAAAGAACAGAATATATATATATATATATATATATATATATATATATATATATATATATATATATATATATATATATATATATATATATATATATATATATATATATATATATATATATATATATATAGCTGTGACCCGTCAAGACTAAATTCCACTTTTCGAATTCAAAACTGTTTTACCTCATACTTACAACATAAAAGGTATTTCAAATCATTAATATAAACTTTACAAATCGTCAATTTCTCCATAAACTCAAAAACAATTTCGAATTTTATCAATAACAGATCGTTTGACTTTTTGACATATAACTTTGACTCTAAAATTGAAGCTCGATTTGAAAAATTGAAACTTGAGATCTTCCAGATAGTTTAAACAAAAGAACTCTAACATATCTGCATTAATGGATTTTTAAAATTGTTAAAAGTTCGATGAATTTAAAAATTTGAACATGAACAGAGCAGTGGACTGTTTTCAGCTTTATTCTTTGTTTTAATTCAACAATTCGACTTACTTATAATTGATATTTGATAATGACAGTGAAAAGAGATTGGAGTGAATGGGTAAATCCTTGAATTGATAGATTATACATAAAATGCAAGTGTCGATTTCTTTTTCAACAGACAAAGAGAAAAAATAATAATAATAATAATAATAAAGGTTGAATACTATTGCAAACTGAATTTGGATTGTTTTTGGTAAGTGATATCGACTGGAATTGCTTAGTACAAATTACATACAGGAAACAAAATTATGTACAGGATGAATCAATCAAGGCCAGTAAATAAATAAAAAAATAAATAAAAAAAGGGGAAAACAATCCTAAACTGGTTTTGTATATATCTGTGATCCAATCTCATATGTTAACAGATTTAGAAACAAGAAAATAAAATTACAAAAGTTTAATATTGGGGTAAAACGGATTCTGCACTAGTTTGCATAATTTCCCAATTAACAAATATAATAATAATGCTTTTAATAATAATAATAATAATAATTTTATTAATAATAATAATAATAATATACTGAATATTATTAATAATAATAATAACATAATAATAATACAATTTATAATAATTACCCTAATAATAATAATATTTATCATAATAATGATATTTTTAATATTAATAAATTGTATTATTTTTATAACAACAACAATAATAATAATAATAATAATAATAATAATAATAATAATAATAATAATAATAATAATAATAATAATAATAATAATAATAATAATAATAATAATAATAATAATAATAATGGTTCTTAATGACAAAACATAATAACATTACTAGTATTATCGAGTTACATATTTCAATTTTGATATATATATATATATATATATATATGTATATATATATATATATATATATATATATATATATATATATATATATATATATATATATATATATATATATATATATATATATATATATATATTATATATTAAATTATTATTAACAATACAGGTATTAATACTAATAATAATAATGAGAGTAATACCTATAATATTGGTTTAACAAATTAAGTTTATCAAATCTCATATTTATATATTATATATTAAATTAATAATGTTAATAATACAAATATCAATATAAATGATGAGAGTAATATAATAGCTATATTTTTACCTGTAATTAAATTTAATATAATAATATTACATATTATTAATTATGTATTATTTAATGATTACATCTTTATATGATAACTGATAAGGCTAAAAAGGAACATATATTTCATAGCAAAATCCCCCAAGAAAGACAAGATTTTAGTTGCAATTGTTCCATTTTCGAGTAATATTCGATTATTTTAAATAAGTGCGAAGACAAAAGGCGAAAACGAAGATTTGAAGACGCAAAGGTCCAAAAAGCTCAAAAGTACAAGATACAATCAAAAAGGTTCAAATTATTGATGAAGAACGTCTAAAAATGACAAGAGTACAAGTTACAAAACGCAAAGTACACAATATAAAATTGTACGAAAGGGCGTTCGAAAATCCGGAACCGAGGCATGAACCAACTCTCAACGCTCGACGCAACGGTGTAAAAATTACAAGTCAACTATGCACAAGAATAAAATATAATATTTAAATAATTCATAATAAGAATAATATTAAATAATAAAAAGTTGTTAATTGAGCATAGTTCAGGGGTCGTAAGTGAAAAATCAAATTCAGAATTCGCCTATAAAAGGCAGTGTATTCGATAGAAAAAAAAGACACCCTTTTCTATCCAAAATCTCTTTTCTATATCTAATATCAATATCTATAATTCTCTATCATAATGTTAATGTAATAAGATATAACAATAATCTTAATTTTAAGTTTAAATTATGATAATAATAAGATTTATGATAGAGATCGTTTGAGTATGTAAGTCGAAATTCTGTCCGTGTAACGCTACGCTATTTTTAATCATTGTAAGTTATGTTCAACCTTTTTACATTAATGTCTCGTAGCTAAGTTATTATTATGCTTATTTGAGCCGAAGTAATCGTGATGTTAGGCTAAAATATTAAGATGGGGTTATTGAACTTTGGACCATAATTAAGGTTTGGGCAAAAGACCGACACTTGTGGAAATTGGACTATTGACTATTAATAGATGGGGGGTATTGTCTAATTGAGTGACAACTCATTGGAGTCTGTCGAACCTATCTTCAAATTAATTAACCTAATAATTAATAATGATTATGGTTGTCCTATTTAGTGACGTTCATATGGAATCTGTTATAATCATTTAATTAATCAATTGGGTTGGGTAATTGATTATTCATTCTGATCAAGTGGATGAATTAATATTCATAAACTAATTAAAACAGGGGTGGATTACATACAGTGATAACTGGTGTAATTGTTGACAGAAGTGATAACTGCGTCACAGTTTAAATCCTTAATCAGTTGGAATATTTGACTTCGGGTATAAGGGTAATTTGACGAGGATACTCGCACTTTATATTTATGACCGATGGACTATTATGTACAAAAACCAGATAGACGTATCAAATAAACCAGGACAAAGGACAATTAACCCATGGTAATAAATTAAAATCAACACGTCAAACATCATGATTACAGAAGTTTAAATAAGCATAATTCTTTTATTGTATTTCTCATCGTATCTTTATTTACTGTCATTTTATTACTCGCAATTTTATTTACTGTCATTTTATTTATTGTCATTATTTTACGCACTTTAATTATCGTCATTTATCTTTGCGCTTAAAATATAGAATCGACAAACCGGTCACTAAACGGTAAAAATCCCCTTTTATAATAATAATAATACTACTTATATTTATATATTTTTGTAAAAATATAGTTTTATAAAAATATAGCGTTAAACTTCACGAGCTCCCTGTGGAACGAACCGGACTTACTAAAAACTACACTACTCTACGATTAGGTACACTGCCTATAAGTGTTGTAGCAAGGTTTAGGTATATCCATCCGTAAAATAATTAAAACTTGTGTAATATTTTGTAGTATTTCGTAGTAAAATTAATACTATTTCGTACCCTCACGCTACAACATCAAGTTTTTGGCGCCGCTGCCGGGGAGCACTAAAACACTATATTTTTAATTTATATTTTCAAAAAAAAAAAAAAAAAAAAAATTGTGTAAAAAAAAACGTTTTTTTTTAAAGAAAAAAAAATGACACGCTTTGTCCCTCTTTTGTTGTACTAGTTAAAAAAAAAAAAAAAAAAAAAAAAAAAAAAAAACGTAAAAAAAAAAAAAAAAAAAAACGTAAAAAAAAAAATTATATTTTTAAGATTTTGTCTATAAAATTAAAAAAAAAAGATATTTTAAGTTTTATTACCTTTAGTTTTTTTTAGACTATAGTCACAACTTTTAGTATTAAGTCTAGTTTTTTTTGCCGTAGTATTTTTTTTTTACTTCTAGAATTTTTAGGCTTTGCCGTAAAATCCCTTAAGTGCTTATTCCTTAAACTAAGTTTTAGGCGCTTTAGAATTTTGCGACGCCATTTTTCGTACTACTTTCTTATTTTTATTTTTCGACGCCTTTTACCTATGTATCAATTACAATTCCAATTAGTGATCTCCATTTGTAGTTTTAATTTTAAGATAGTAATAGTTATAAGGTTGGATTAATCGCGTGTTTTTAAGTCTTACAAACCACTCTTCGCCTTTTTCATTTTTCGACACTTTTCGACGCGCACTCTTTTTCTCTTTTATTTCTCGCCATTCTAGTTTTTATGACTTAGATTTTTTTCTACTTCTTCTCTAAATTTCTTAAAATTACAAAAATTTATTTTAAGTGGTTAAATTGATAGACATCAAAATTTTCTGGTTCGTAGTAATAGTTGGATTTGTACGTGGACCGGGTTATTGGAGCCAAACAGTCCTCAATTATATTGAGACCAAACGAATCCTGCCCCTCTGCTGCATCTTTTGGCTATTCGAAACGTGGGCAAAATCAGAAAAGTCTATTAATTGGATAACTTATTATAATTTTTCTTTCCTTTTTAAAACTAATAGGATATTCAGTGAATGCACCGAGCAAGACGTTCACCACCTTTTGTACGTTCACCACCTGTAACTAGATCAAGACATTTAGCAAATATAACCGCCGTTGATTTTTCTTTAGAATCGTCATCCAGTCGACCAAGTACTTCAGTTCAAATTTCCGATAATCCATTTTTTGAACCCGACCTCACAATTGAGAATCCGGAGAATATTCAGGGACAATTCGTAGATCCTGAACCATTAAATTTTCCTCCGGAACCACCAATCATTCAAACAGAGATTGTTGAGGAACGAACCATTAAATCAGAATCATCTAGTGATACCGATTCAACAAATTCAATTATGGAGAATCTGGAACCTCTAAGTATGGAAGATCGAATGAGAGCCACACGCACGGGCCAAAGTCACGCCATTATTAAGCCAGAAGTTAATGCGCCAGATTACGAAATCAAAGGACAAATTCTACACATGGTAACTAACCAATGCCAATTCAGTGGTGCACCGAATGAAGATCCTAACGAACACCTTTGTACGTTTAAAAGAATTTGTACACTATTCAAAATCCGAGAAGTGGAAGATGAGCAGATCTATCTCATGTTGTTTCCCTGGACTTTAAAGGGAGAAGCCAAAGATTGGTTAGAATCGTTACCTGAAGGGGCGATTGACACATGGGATGTTTTAGTTGAAAAATTTCTTAAACGATTCTTTCCGGCATCCAAAGCCGTGAGACTTCAAGGAGAAATTGTTACGTTCGCACAAAATCCAAATGAAACGTTATATGAGGCGTGGACAAGATTCGGAAGGATGTTGAGAGGATGTCCTCAACACGGATTAGATACTTTTCAAATAGTACAAATATTCTACCAAGGCGTAGACGTTGCTACACGAAAAGACATCGACATAACAGCTGGTGGTTCCATTATGAAGAAAACCGCAACTGAAGCTTACAAAATTATTGATAACACAGCCTCCCACTCGCATGAGTGGCACCAAGAAAAAGATATTGTTCGTTCATCTAAAGCGGCTAGAGCCGATTCTAGCCATGACTTTGATTCCGTTTCAGCAAAAATAGATGCTTTCGAAAGACGAATGGAAAAGATGAATAAAGATATTCACGCAATACGAATCAGTTGTGAGCAATGCGGTGGACCACACTTATTGAAAGATTGTCACATTGAACCAACCATGGAACAACGAGAGAATGTTTTCTATATGAACCAAAGGCCGGGAAATAATTATCAAAATAATTATCAACCGCCAAAGCTAAACTTCAATCGAAATCAAAACATTCTTTACAATCCAAAAGGACCCGAAAATAACTGGTATAACCAACAAGGTCCGAATAACCAACCAACTCAAAACAACACTTTCAATCAACAAAGACCTGGCTTATATAAACCACAACAACAAACCGAAGAGAAAAAGTCAAATATGGAAGACGTGGTATTCAAGCTAGTTGAATCTCAAACACAATTTATTGAAACTCAAACCCAAACGAACGAGAGGTTTGATCAGTCATTAAGAACTCAACAAGCTTCCATTTTGAATCTAGAAAAACACGTAGGTACTCTTGCTAGCATGATGAGTGAGAGGGAACAAGGAAAGCTACCGAGTAATACTGAAGTAAATCCTCGGAAAGAGAATGTTAATATGGTGTCAACAAATTCTGAAAAACCAGCTCCAGAAGATGGGAAGGTTTTAGATGTGAGTAACAATGAAGAAGTTACATTACCACCACCACCCGAGTATGTAAAGCCAGTGGTGACACCATACAAACCACCTATCCCGTTTCCAAGAAAAGGAGTTGAGTATGAGCAAGTGATAGGTAATAAAGATTGTGATACCTCTGAAAAGAAGAAGAAGAAAAAGAATAAGAAAGTACAAGAAACAAAAACCGTAAAGATAAACCCGGTGAATACAGTTCCACCAAAACCTCCTCCTAGGGTAGGTGATCCGGGTGAATTTATTGTTCCTTGTCTACTTAGTGATTGTGTCATGTATGATGCACTAGCAGATTTAGGTGCAAGTGTAAGTGTTATGCCTCTTTCCTTATATAAGAGATTAGGTGTAGGTAAGTTAAGTCCAACGGATATGAGTGTTCGACTCTTTGATCAAACCATTAAGCACCCAGTTGGAATTGCTGACAACCTACCCGTTCAAGTAGGAAATTTAACCTTTCTAGTCGAATTTATTGTCATTGACATAGAAGAGGACCCAAACATTCCTCTAATTTTAGGTCGGCCATTCTTAGCGTCCACCAAGGCGTTATTTGATGTAGGAAATGGTAGAATGACACTTAGTAGTGGTGACAAATCGATCACCTTTATGATTCGAAAGTCTAAATCTCCACCAGCCAAAACCGTTGAACCAGTAAAAACAATTGGTAAGAACCATATGGTTTTACCAACTCCAACGGTAATACTTAGCAATAATGAAACGCCTAAGTGTGGGGAAAATGAAGTAACACCTAATGATGACATGATAACAAAGAACCCCGTTGTTGATATGAAATTAAATGATCCCGTTATTAATAGTTCAATGAAGAAACTTATTAAACGAATTCGCGATGCTAGAACCAAGGGGAACTTTAAGTTATGTAACCGGTTAGTATCCAATCTATCACCTAAAGAAAAGGAGAAACTAGTTGAAATTGTGGATATTACACAGGAATCCGACCAATGGCTTAAAGAAAAAGTCATGGATATGCAAGTTGATTATGGACCAAGAGAAATTAACGATGAAGTTAATCACAATTTTGACACCACGGCTACCTAAGTGTGGGGAGATTCAAATGTTCTAAAAAGAAGAAGCTATCTAGAGTTAGTTGTTCTGTTCTCGTGTAGTTCCGAGAATGGAACCCGATTGGTCTTTTCCGCTAGCAGACACTAAAGAACTAGTTTTCTCCCTCCATTCTGAATTTTTATTTTGTAGGTTTTTTTTATGAAATTAATATGCATTTTAATTTAAGTTTTTTAAAAACAAAATTTACTTTAATTCATTAAGTTGAAAAAATGATTTCTAAAATTCGTCGTGAGTTGAAGACTAGGTCATTAAGCCGAAATTACTTTACCCGAGGGCGGGGCGACAAATTTTGTTATCATTATTTTTAATTTTATTGATTTAAAGTATGCCAAAAATATTATACTTTATAAATTTTTGAAAAGTGGGGTTATAAACTAAACTTCAAAAAAATATATATATATATATATATATATATATATATATATATATATATATGTTTGTATTTTATCTTATGTACAAAACAGGGTAAAACAACGCACTTTCAAAGACTGTCATTAAAGTTCAGCAAAAGGTACTAATTTTGACGACAAGACGCAAAACAACAAATATGATATAACAAATGAAGGAATGAACGATGAGGCGCCATCTATCATTCGACGAGCTTTGTAATTACAAACTCGGTATTTTTAATCACTTTTCTACGCTAATCACCCTCATGAATTTAAATTATAGTCTGATTTCATGCAAATGAGGGCATTGCATGATCTTAAGTGTGGGGAAGGATTATAAATTCTCTCAGGTTGGTTTATTTGCCAAATTTTGTGAAAATTTGAAAAATTTTCAATTAAATGAAGTCAAAATCATGATTATACATATTTATGAACAGTGAAAACTAGGTGATAATACCGAAATTATCGTTACCTCGAAAAGGACATAAATTGAGAAACACCCTAAAACGCTTGAATTCATTTAAAATGAAATAGAAGAAAATAAAAAGGCAAAGAAAGAAACTAAGTGTGGGAAGAATGTACCAAGTTATTCAATTTAAAACATATATCACATATTTTTGTACAAGATTATTGCAGGTACTTTTGCTTTGGACGATACTAATCAGTTTTACTCGGTTTACTGTAATACATTTGAAAGAAAGATGGATCTACACGATGAATCAATTCCATCATTAAAAGGAAGTAAAGTCTTCCGAAAAAGACACGCGCTTCTTGATTTAGGTCATGAAGTTGTCGTCCAGACCAGCTGTAGGTTGACGAAAAATTTAGAAAAGTCATCTCTAAAATCAGCAGGAAATCCACGGACCTCAGCATCAAACAGGGTCGCCATGTGGTCAGATTTATCCTAACCATGAGAAGGATTTATCTCGCATAATGGGGGGGCACCATGCAAATTAGCTGGATAAGACTAATGAATCAGATCCCCAGAAAAGGATAATCTCCTTAAAGATCAAAAATCAGCTTTTAAGACTGATATTACTCAATCCTAGAGATTGACCTTAAAGATTGAGAATTACAAACTCATGGAATTCAATGATATCTAAACTCGAGCTTGAACGAGAAAATATTTTGATCAAAAATACAAACCGATTTGTTTTCTGAAAAACCATTTTCAATGCGTTCATTACCATTGAACGTAAAATCCTAAGAAATTCACCTGGAATTCATTAGGTCACTTGAACCAAATCGGGTGTCAACCGTAAGAACGGTGGTTGCATAGCATGGTCGGAGACAGGACCTTGTGCCAGACCGAAAAATCATAGGATGATCTTTACTATTGCTCCTACCAAGGATAGTACTAGCATCCGACACGTTAAAAGACCATAACTAAAAGCATGTCATTAGACATCGCCTTAACAGTTTCTTGTTCATCGCTTTCCTTTACAACCGGACGGTAGTTTGCCGAAAGGTAATATACGGAACAAGTAAACTGGATGTGTGCTTTCCGATACCGGGATAGCAGTGGATTACACGAACCTAAATGTTTTTAGCCAAAATATTGATCCACAAATATATTTTGCAACACCAATGGTGGATTAAATCAGAAAACTTATCTAGGGTAAAAGCTAGATTGAATTTTCAAAAGATCAAATGTTTTCATAAAGATCCTATTTCCTAAAGGATCTAAATTTTTATAGTCATGTGGGACTGTAAACCGCCTTTCAAATGTGCACTTTGCTTTGGAAACCGAAAGTAAATCGGCTATTTGATTGCAAGTGTCGTTGACCTAAACCCAAGGCAACTGTGGATGACACACCCACCTTTAACCATGGTTCTATTGTTAATATCATTGTTTATACCGCTCTATCAAAATCACTGATGTACAAAGTGTGAAGAATAAAGAAGTGATTCGTGTGATGTATTATATTATTTCAAGACTGTATTGCTTGAGGACAAGCAACGCTCAAGTGTGGGGATATTGATAAGGCTAAAAAGGAACATATATTTCATAGCAAAATCCCCCAAGAAAGACAAGATTTTAGTTGCAATTGTTCCATTTTCGAGTAATATTCGTTTATTTTAAATAAGTGCGAAGACAAAAGGCGAAAACGAAGATTTGAAGACGCAAAGGTCCAAAAAGCTCAAAAGTACAAGATACAATCAAAAAGGTTCAAATTATTGATGAAGAACGTCTAAAAATGACAAGAGTACAAGTTACAAAACGCAAAGTACACAATATAAAATTGTACGAAAGGGCGTTCGAAAATCCGGAACCGAGGCATGAACCAACTCTCAACGCTCGACGCAACGGTGTAAAAATTACAAATCAACTATGCACAAGAATAAAATATAATATTTAAATAATTCATAATAAGAATAATATTAAATAATAAAAAGTTGTTAATTGAGCATAGTTCAGGGGTCGTAAGTGAAAAATCAAATTCAGAATTCGCCTATAAAAGGCAGTGTATTCGATAGAAAAAAAAGACACCCTTTTCTATCCAAAATCTCTTTTCTATATCTAATATCAATATCTATAATTCTCTATCATAATGTTAATGTAATAAGATATAACAATAATCTTAATTTTAAGTTTAAATTATGATAATAATAAGATTTATGATAGAGATCGTTTGAGTATGTAAGTCAAAATTCTGTCCGTGTAACGCTACGCTATTTTTAATCATTGTAAGTTATGTTCAACCTTTTTACATTAATGTCTCGTAGCTAAGTTATTATTATGCTTATTTGAGCCGAAGTAATCATGATGTTAGGCTAAAATATTAAGATGGGGTTATTGAACTTTGGACCATAATTAAGGTTTGGGCAAAAAACCGATACTTGTGGAAATTGGACTATTGACTATTAATAGATGGGGGGTATTGTCTAATTGAGTGACAACTCATTGGAGTCTGTTGAACCTATCTTCAAATTAATTAACCTAATAATTAATAATGATTATGGTTGTCCTATTTAGTGACGTTCATATGGAATCTGTTATAATCATTTAATTAATCAATTGGGTTGGGTAATTGATTATTCATTCTGATCAAGTGGATGAATTAATATTCATAAACTAATTAAAACAGGGGTGGATTACATACAGTGATAACTGGTGTAATTGTTGACAGAAGTGATAACTGCGTCACAGTTTAAATCCTTAATCAGTTGGAATATTTGACTTCGGGTATAAGGGTAATTTGACGAGGATACTCGCACTTTATATTTATGACTTATGGACTATTATGGACAAAAACCAGATAGACGTATCAAATAAACCAGGACAAAGGACAATTAACCCATGGTAATAAATTAAAATCAACACGTCAAACATCATGATTACGGAAGTTTAAATAAGCATAATTCTTTTATTGTATTTCTCATCGTATCTTTATTTACTGTCATTTTATTACTCGCAATTTTATTTACTGTCATTTTATTTATTGTCATTATTTTACGCACTTTAATTATCGTCATTTATCTTTGCGCTTAAAATATAGAATCGACAAACCGGTCACTAAACGGTAAAAACCCCCTTTTATAATAATAATAATACTACTTATATTTATATATTTTTGTAAAAATATAGTTTTATAAAAATATAGCGTTAAACTTCACGAGCTCCCTGTGGAATGAACCGGACTTACTAAAAACTACACTACTCTACGATTAGGTACACTGCCTATAAGTGTTGTAGCAAGGTTTAGGTATATCCATCCGTAAAATATTTAAAACTTGTGTAATATTTTGTAGTATTTCGTAGTAAAATTAATACTATTTCGTACCCTCACGCTACAACATCAATAACATATAATATTTATACCTTTTATATATAATCCAATATACCTATTTCATAATAATTATTTATAGAATCCATATACATTTATATATATAGCTTTATTTTAATATCCAATTTATTATCTTGTATACTATTTTTACATACCTAATTTTAATGATCATTTGTATTTTATTATTTTAGTTTATTATTTTAGTTTATTATTCACACTTTTATATATATTTAGTTATTTACAAACAATTGTTCATGAATCGTCGGAAATAGTCATAGAGTAACGAATCCATGCAAATAGTTCAGAAGTTTTAAGAATTAGTTTAATAGACTTTGCTTATTATGTCGAAATCATATAAAGATTTAGTTTGAATTTGGTCGGAAATTTCCTGGTCGTCACAGTACCTACCCGTTAAAGAAATTTCGTCCCGAAATTTGAGTGGGATCATCATGGCTAACAATAAGAATGTTTTCTTGACGAATATGAGCTGATAACTAGAGTTTTATTACTGTTGGGTAATATGAATAAAATAATTCGACTACTCGAAGAGTACGAGTGAATCTATCACAAAAGAATGAAATGAGTAAATGTAAGTTCATCTTAACCGGTGACGTAGTCACGGTTGATTTTCGGAATTTAAGGGATTTAGAGGAAGTCTTTATATTAAGATTTGGTTCTCCGATAATTAAGGAAATTTAGAATCTTCTTTGATTAAATACAATAATCAGTTTCGATTGCTCTGTCGAATATTTCACTATAAATGAACTTCTTCCATCCTATTATTTCCACAACTCTCATCTTTTATACTTCAATTCATATTTCCGAAATATTTGCCAAATTATCAGAAGTCACTTGAAAAGATAGAATTATCAAGATCATATATTCTAGATTTTGTTTAGAGATTTAGTAGAATGTAAGAGTCGTGTAACATGGCACATGATGACATTATGGTCTGTGAATCATCACGTTTCATTAGAAACTCAGCATGACTTACTATAATATAATCACGTTGATCAAGTGTCATTATATTATACTAACTCATGCTTCAGTTCCAACACTACTTCAAAAACATTCATAATTTAAATTTGAATTTTTCAGAATTTAGAAACTAAAATAGTTTTCTTTCTGATGTAATACTGATAGTGCAAAAAGATAAATGATTTCAGATAAGAATAGTTATGAAAATATTTTCAGAAATATCGAGGATATTTATACTGAAAGATACGATAATATCTTAGAATATCTAATATCAGAGGATGATGAAGAATATTGTCCGTAAGGGTTTAGAGTAAGGAGCAAGATATTTGCTAAAGACTTCAGCATACACTGAATAATTTGAATTCTTTGAAGGCAGGTTTAGTCTTTGTGATTTGTCCACAGCCTCCTTTATGGTTTGCTCAATCCATTTTCCAGTTTCAAACCTTCTCTTTTCCTGAGCTTTACCAACACATTATTCTTTATCATTAAACTTTTGGCTGTTAAGGTCGTTTACAGTTTTTTTTTTTTTGCTGCTTCATTCAGCTTTTTCAACATTTCGAGTATTGATTCACAGACTGGGTGCTTTTCAGAATTTCAGAATGGAAGATCATAATCTTAAGAGATAAATGTTATATGTATACATATAACTGTTGATGTAGAAACGCTGCAAGATTCAAAATACTGATTGCTGATTCCAAGTAATTGGTATGGAAATTCTCATTTCAAGGTGCGGATGAGTATATGATAGGGTTTTGATAAACAAATATAATGGTTTTTCGGAGAGACTTAAGCCAATGAGTAATGAAGTTGCTGGTAGGTTTACTGCTAATGTGGTGGGATATAAACGGTTCCTCGGTAATGATGACGAAAGGAAAACTTATATATCAAGGTTATAATAGAGCTTATTCGAATGAAAAGTCGAAATTGATTTGCTGAAGCTGTGACAAAACTGTCTAATTTGAAAAGGAATTGCAAAGTTATTTTCGGTATTATCAATGCCAAAGGAGCTAGCACAGATACGTGTTAAACGTTTACTCAGGTTTCGAGTGTTTCCAGGTGCATAACCATATGCATCAATCTTTTCTTTCGTAGATGAAGTGTGGTTGGTTCATCCTCTCGATTGAGGTGTTTTCAAGAATCATGAAAGGTTTGAACGCAGATTGTAATTTTCAAGATACAAACGAGGTTTAAGATGAAATCAAGTGGCAAACTTGAAGAAATGTTTAGTTTTATATGTTATAATCAATATTTTTAATTCATTTTAATTGTCCAATGTTATTAGTCCACAGTCGATAGTCCACAGTTAACAATCCAATAATTCATATATAGTTTAATATATAATATTCGAATTAATTGATACGTATCGTGACCCGTGTACATGTCTCAGACTCGATCACAACTCAAAGTATATATATTATTGTAGAATCAACCTCAACCCTGTATAGCTAACTCGATCATTACTGCATATAGAGTGTCTATGGTTATTCCAAATAATATATATAGATGTGTCGATATGATATGTAAAAACCTTGTATACATGTCTCGATATTTAAAATGCGTAAATAACAGTATTTAAATGACGATAAATAAAGTGCGTAAAATAAATAACAGAAATTAAATGACGATAAATAAAATTGCGAGAATATAAATTGAGATAAATAAATTGCGATAAATAAAATGTAAACAGTTAGCTAGGAACAGTTAGCTAGGAACAGTTAGCGTGAATTCTTAACAAAATTCTTCTCATAGTTAAATTGTTTGTTTCTAACAAATTTTATTTTGTCCAATGTTTTCTTCATTATGCCACTTGTTGGATTCTAATAGGTCAAAATCCAAATATGAAATTGAATGAAATTGGTTATTCTGCGGTGAACGGATACGTATATCTGTGGATGTAAGTAGGATAGTAAATGACTGTTGAATCAGCTTCGAAGAATGTACAGTGTAACTTATTAATGTGGAATCTAAATATTCCTCGGGTATTACCTACCTGTTAAAATATTTTCACCATTAATAGTTTGTACAAAATAATTTTTAATTACAATCTTTATGAAAACATATATACATATATATTTTCTTCAGATGTAAGCATGGATTTAATGAGTTAATATGATAGTAATCTCATTTGATTTATCGTTAGAACTAGAATACGTAATCTCTAAAACATTAGAAATTATATAATCGTCATGTAGAACGAAGATAAATGATGTAGAGCGATTCGTAGAACGATGATTATGCTCGAGGTACATAATGAGATGTTGAGGCGTGTGATGTTGAAACTTTGGTTGTTGGTGGTACTGGTGTTGATGTCGGTGGTACTGTTGGTGCTGGTGATGTTGAAGCTAGTAAGTTTTGCACCATATTCTCCAAATTGATTACTCGAGCGCGAAGTTCGTTGACTTCTTCTATTATTCCGGGATGATTGTCGGTCGAAACGAGCGGATGAATAAGATTTAGAATTGTGGATAGAATATAATCGTGATGAGCTACTCTAGAAATGAGGCTGAAAATGGTGTTTCGGATAGGTTCACCGGTAAGTGTTTCAGGTTCTTCACCAATAGGTGAATCCGATTGGTGGAAAGGATCGCATTCTTCGCGTCTCCATTGATTAAGTCGACTACGAACCCATCTATTGAATTAGGGATGACTGACTGGTTGATTCATTCTGGTGACGCTGCTTCCAGAGCTTAGATGAACATCCATGTCGGGATAGCTGTCGGGTTCCGAAGAACTGGAACTAGTTGAAGGATCCATTTCGTACGATCAGGGAATTGATTTTCGATATGAGATAGATTATAGGACTTAGAAACACATAATTTTCATATGTATATAGAATACTAAGATCCCATAAATTAAGGAGGAACCTTCAGAAACTGTCAGGCAAAGTTTACAGTAACGGATACGCTAAGACACGAATTTATCTATACACTATCTATGCAATAGAGGCAGTAAGACGTGTCTAGACTTTAAAGATGATAAGCAGATGATTTTCGACACGAAATGATAAGAAAACTTTTGACATGCAGACATGGTCGAAGTCCAGACCCATTAATGCATCCTAACAACTACTAGTTAGATACACTAATGCAAGACCTGGTTCGCTAAGACCACCGCTCTGATACCAACTTTCATAGTTGGGGACACCACGTCTCACCCAGTGTCTTCCCAGCTAACCGCCTGGTGACCACTGAGTGTACCTCAGACACTGATTTTATGGCCATGCCTCTCGGCAAAGCCAACCATATTCGGACCGTGAGGAGTAAGAGCCAATGCTTTGTCACATGTTACACTGTGAGGACCCCCTCTACGATTAAGCTGACGAGACAGCTTAAACCAGCTCTGATACCAACTTTCAAGACTCATCCCAATCCAACTGGATGAATACATTACATTTGATTACATCGCGAGGTACTTGACCTCTATATGATACATTTTACAAATATTGCATTCATTTTTAAAAGACAAACTTTCATTACATCGAAAGTTGACGGCATGCATACCATTTCATAATATATCCAACTATAATTGACTTAATAATAATCTTGATGAACTCAACGACTCGAATGCAACGTCTTTTGAAATATGTCAAGAATGACTCCAAGTAATATCTCTAAAATGAGCAAATGCACAGCGAAAGATTTCTTTCATACCTGAGAATAAACATGCTTTCAAGTGTCAACCAAAAGGTTGGTGAGTTCATTAGTTTATCAAAATCAATCATTTCCATAATTTTAATAGACCACAAGATTTCATTTATTCAATAATCATACACTCGCAAGTGTTTAAAATTCATTCATATGGATTGAATACCTGGTAACCGACATTAACATCATGCATATAGAATATCCCCAAAACAGAAATCCATCTGTATAATATAAACTCGAAGTACTAAAGCATACCATTTTCAAGTATGGGGGTGTTAGTACCCATAGATCTACCTTTAGGATTCGCGTCAATTAGGGTGTCTGTTCCCTAATTCTTAGGCTACCAAGCTAAAAGGGGTGATATTCGATTCGATAATCCAACCATAGAATGTAATTTTGAGTACTTGTGTCTATTTCGTCAAACATTTATAAAAATAGCGCATGTATTCTCAGTCCCAAAAATATATATTGCAAAAGCATTTAAAAGGGAGTAATGAAACTCACCGTACTGTATTTCGTAGTAAAAATACATATGACGTCATTGAACAAGTGTATGGTTGGTCTCGGATTCACGAACCTATATCATTTGTATATTTATTAATACACATATTTGTAATCGAATAAGTTTATATATTATTATTAGTGATGTACTTGTTATATTTAATAATTTGTAGGTTTTATTAATTATTTATATATTTTCATTATATATATATATATATATATATATATATATATATATATATATATATATATATATATATATATATATATATATATAGTTATGTTATATATATTAAATATATTTTTATATATATCATTTGTTTGTTAAGTTAATGATAATACAAAAAAAAATGATAATATTATTATTACTTAGATTTAATAATGATGTTGAAAATAATTATTTTGATAATATTATTATTCATCTTGTTAGTAGTGATATTGATAATGATAATAGTAATATTAATAATAATAATGAAAATGTTAATTTTAAATAAAATGCAAATTTTGAGGTTGATAGATTTTTAATCAAACTGAAACTAATAATGTAAATAAAATGATACTTTTAATAACAATCCTACTTAAAAATGAAAATTTTAATAATAACAATAATTTTAATAATAATGATAATAATACTAAAATATTGATTTAACCATAATGGTACTAAATTTTTAATCTTAATGATAATACTAATCATAATTCATAATACTAATAATAATACTACTGATAATAATAATAACTAAAATAATAATTTTATTGCTGGTGGTAGTTTTGATAATAATATTAGTAATAACAATAATAATAATCATAATCATATTTGTAATTATAATCATAATCATGATATTAATAATAAATGATAACTAATACTTTTTGTATTAAAAATAATAATAACTATAATACCTAATGATAATACTAGTAACAACAATAATGATAATATTAATGAGCATAATCATCATAATAATAATAACAATACCTAAATGATAATGTTAATAATACTTATAAAAAAATATACTAATTATAATAACATCTTTAATACTTATAAATATAAATATAACATTAGTAATAATATTTATAATTCTAACAATCATAATAATAATCATAATCATAACAATAATTAATAATACACGTAATAATAATAATTATTATAATAAAACTAAAATAAAAAGGCTACCTTAATGCATCCAGGCTTTAAAAAGAATTAAACATCGTTGCTCGGACTCGAACGCGCGACCTCTCTCTCACACACAAACTCCACAAACCATCTGCTCTGACTCATTATTCTGAAATTACACTCACCCATAATCTACTTAATCCGTTTATTCTGTTATCCTATTTCTACTTCATATTCACAACAATTCGACCAGGAACCTAGACCAAATAACAACTTGTTAATCATTTAGATTTAGGACTAACCAAAAGAAACATAAACATTGATTTGAAGTGGGTGGAATTTACAGAAAAGAAAAGAACAGAAAAAATATATATATATATATATATATATATATATATATATATATATATATATATATATATATATATATATATATATATATATATATATATATATATATATATATAGCTGTGACCCGTCAAGACTAAATTCCACTTTTCGAATTCAAAACTGTTTTACCTCATACTTACAACATAAAAGGTGTTTCAAATCATTAATAGAAACTTTACAAATCTTCAATTTCTCCATAAACTCAAAAATGATTTCGAATTTTATCAATAACAGATCGTTTGACTTTTTGACATATAACTTTGACTCTAAAATTGAAGCTCGATTTGAAAAATTGAACCTTGAGATCTTCCAGATAGTTTAAATGAAAGAACTCTAACATATCTGCATTAATGGATTTTTAAAATTGTTAAAAATTCGATGAATTTAAAAATTTGAACATGAACAGAGCAGTGGACTGTTTTCAGCTTTATTCTTCGTTTTAATTCAACAATTTGACTTACTTACAATTGATATTTGATAATGATAGTGAAAAAAGATTGGAGTGAATGGGTAAATCCTTGAATTGATAGATTATACAGAAAATGCAAGTGTCGATTTCTTTTTCAACAGACAAAGAGAAAAAATAAAAATAATAATAATAATAAAGGTTGAATACGATTGCAAACTGAATTTGGATTGTTTTTGGTAAGTGATATCGACTGGAATCGCTTAGTACAAATTACATACATGAAATAAAATGATGTACAGGATGAGTCAATCAAGGCCAGTAAATAAATAAAAAAATAAATAAATAAAAAGGGGAAAATGACCCTAAACTGGTTTTGTATATATCTGTGATCCAATCTCGCATGTTAACAGATTTGGAAACAAGAAAATAAAATTACAAAAGTTTAATATTGGGGTAAAACGGATTCTGCACTAGTTTGTATAATTTTCCAATTAACAAATATAATAATAATGCTTTTAATAATAATAATAATTTTATTAATAATAATAATAATACTGAATATTATTAATAATAATAATAATAACATAATAATAATACAATTTATAATAATTATCCTAATAATAATAATATTTATCATAATAATGATATTTTTAATATTAATAAATTGTATTATTTTTATAATAATAATAATAATAATAATAATAATAATAATAATAATAATAATAATAATAATAATATAATAATAATAATGGTTCTTAATGAAAAAACATAATAACATTACTAGTATTATCGAGTTACATATTTCAATTTTGATATATATATATATATATATATATATATATATATATATATATATATATATATATATATATATATATATATATATATATAATTATTATTAACAATACTTGTATTAATACTAATAATAATAATGAGAGTAATACCTATAATATTGGTTTAACAAATTATGTTTATCAAATCTCATATTTATATATTATATATTAAATTAATAATGTTAATAATACAAATATCAATATAAATGATGAGAGTAATATAATAGCTATATTTTTACCTGTAATTAAATTTAATATAATAATATTACATATTATTAATTATGTATCATTTAATGATTACATCTTTATATGATAACATATAATATTTATACCTTTTATATATAATCCAATATACCTATTTCATAATAATTATTTATAGAATCCATATACATTTATATATATAGCTTTATTTTAATATCCAATTTATTATCTTGAATACTATTTTTACATACCTAATTTTAATGATCATTTGTATTTTATTATTTTAGTTTATTATTCACCCTTTTATATATATTTAGTTATTTACAAACAATTGTTCGTGAATCGTCGGAAATAGTCATAGAGTAACGAATCCATTCAAATAGTTCAGAAGTTTTGAGAATCAATTTAATAGACTTTGCTTATCATGTCGAAATCATATAAAGATTTAGTTTAAATTTGGTCGGAAATTTTCGGGTCGTCACAGATTCTTGCTCGACATCCTAAAAGAAAAGAAAGAAAGAGGATTATAATGATTCTAAGGAAGACGTGTAGGCATGAAGTAAAATGTAAAGAGAAAGCAATAGAAACTAAGACAAGAAAGGTTATAGACCTACATATCGCTAAGGCACCCTAACTAGCACATAAGGCACACATAATATACAATCCCGGTTCTCTATAACAACCTAGCTCTGATACCAATCTGTCACACCCCATTAATGGGATCGGGGGTATTATGTGACTAACCAATACCAAAACACAAGTGTAAAGTGAGAACGACTCTAAATGAGACGTTTTTATTAAAAACCAAATGTATTAAAGCAGCGGAATTAAATTGTCATTACAAATGATAAACAAAAATGTAAATTGTAATTGTTTTAAATGCAATAAATATAGATACGGACTCCATAGCAGCAAAGTTCAAGTAGCAAGTAATCTTTAGCAATCATCACCTGAGACAAAACATGCTTAAAGTGTCAATCAAAAATGGTTGGTGAATTCATAGGTTTAAGTTAGTAAACTACCAAAGTTTTTAGACCACAAGAAATAGTTATAAATAGTTGATATATCCATATCAGTTAAAAGTAGTGCTGAAGTGTATGATATTGAAACTAAACAAAGTTACCCCATGACACCTTGAACTGTCAGTGTCGTTGAAATCATTATTATGTAACCAAAGACCAACGGTCAACTGGTTAGAGACGTCGCTCTCAATAGGCATACTCACAATAACTAAGTTTGCGTTATGCATAGCAACTAACGATAACATGGCAGAAATTTAGCATGAAACAAAGCATGGCAGCACAGTTAATGAAAGTTTGAGTACTTGTGTCTAAAGCGTAAAACAATTTAAAAGCAAACATTTGTCTCACCCCAAAGTTTGTAAAACAGTAAGAAATAGTAAAAATTTAGCTATGAAGTTTACCTTAACAGTAGGTGAAGTTTCCACGAAAGAGAAGAATGAACGGGAGTAAACAACCGGGATCTCAACCTAGAGATATAAGTTTGGTCATTAATTTGCACAATCTAACTAGTAAGTGTTCATAAAAGGCTTATGAGTTGTTGAGTTTGCAATCAAGTTGTGTCCACTATAATCAAGTTTAGATATTGTACAACTTACCCAAAACTTGATGCTATCAAGTAAGTCGGGATGACCAGATGTAACCGGAGGTCAGGATCTTTCAGTTGGACAATAAGTCTACAACCTTTCGTTTAATCCAAAACCTTATTCCCATCATGGCAACCTAAAAATCATCCACATGACCATAAGTAACGGTGAGGTTCGTATAAGCCATACATTTTCGGTATGACTATAGTTTCCACATTTTAGGTCCGTATAAGAATATGACGCACTTTAAATAGGTCACTTATATAATAAGTATATATATTATATAAGTTTTAGTATAATTATTATTAATAATGTATTAGCATTATTAGTTTATTTAAACTTAAAGTTGTTAATTAATGGTGTATCCTAGGGGATACACGCATAAAAACACCATTTTTATACAGAAAAATGGATCAAAAAGCACAAGAGATAATAAAAGTTGGCGGTTTTCAGCATTTACCGCCCAGCGTGTAGTAGGCCGCCCAACGTCAAGCGTAAGCCCTGCAGGCAGCTTCTATGCTTAAGCCCTTTAACTCAGCGCGTGAATGGCACGCAGCCACGTCAGCACACGCCACCGACCTTCCGGATAATTCGCACAACAGTATTAATCAGCGATTGACACTTGTATACCGAGAATTTTGGACATTCTACGCCTATAAATAGACCCCCCGGGTCACCATATTTAACATCATTCTGATCTGTCAGTCAGAGAGAAGTACACTTTCTCTCTCACACAGT
The DNA here is from genome assembly GCF_046630445.1 of Rutidosis leptorrhynchoides. NCBI lineage: Eukaryota > Viridiplantae > Streptophyta > Magnoliopsida > Asterales > Asteraceae > Rutidosis > Rutidosis leptorrhynchoides. The sequence continues at coordinate 225,754,223 of NC_092333.1, read as the reverse complement.
TCTTTCTCACTCTAAACGCACATTAACCGCTTAGCAGCCATACGCTAGACGGATCAATTACAGATTGATCCCCAGATTGATTGAGGCCACCTCACGGATCTCTAATCCGTGTTTCGGGTCTGCAGAGATTATTTCTTGAGGGCAAACAACCATCAACAGTATACGCTACACGCTGAGCAGCTATTGTCTTGTACTGGTACCTTACAGCCGCTACACGGAAAATCGTACCAACAAATGTCACCATCCATCTCAAAGACCACAAAAACAACCAAGAGCATGAAGGCAACTGAAACAACCTCATCAAAAGCAGCACTTGAACCAGTTGATGAAAACATCATTGAAAACATACCAGTGGATCAATTAACTCTTGATGAAACTTCAATTGAAGAAGATGATCATTTGCACACTGGTATAGCAGATGATAGGGTTCATGAAACCATACCACAATTAAGGAAACCATTGATGGGAAGTTCTAGTGCAGGAATGTGGAAAGCCAGGCGAGGAACACATAATGTCTCTTTCAAGAAGACATCTGATGTGAATGTTAAGCATAATAACAAAGGAAAGTCAATTTCAAAATCATAATTGTTCAAGCAATTCAATCAGTTGAATACTTTGGTTGATGATACTGAGAATCAACACAGTGATGAAGGTTTTGTAGAGGATGATTGGAATTTTTGAGAAGAAGATGAGCAGTTCTTTATGACTGAGGAAATGGCAGGAAAGTTACTGGATGGAATTTTGACTAATATGGCATCATCACGATATAAGCATAAATTAGCACAGCCAGCCATCCGTGCAACAGCTGTGGATAATTTGTTTGCTTTGATTACTGGAGATGAAGCTATCAAACCGCCAGCAATGGCAGAGTCAACACAGTGTTTCATCCCTCGAATTGCAGATTATCCATTGCCAAGAAATTTGGGAATTCCATCTATCGGTGTTTATGATGGCACAACAGATCCAGAAGACTTCCTCACCATGTTTGAAGGTGTTATGAGGTTACATGATATGTTGAAAGTGTGTGCATCAGTTCTTAGCTTATTCTTCAACTTTTAAATTTATTAAACCTTTTATTATTACACTTTAACACCCTAACGAGCAACAAAACCCAATCAGAGGTAGTAATTTAGGTTATCGTCCCAAGGAAGTGCTAGGTATGGATAAGAGTTGCTTTATTATTTAATTCTTATTAAAGCATTAAAGATATATTTTTATATCTTTTATGGGATAGATTTATCTCTTAGGAAAGAGTTTGCTTTTCAAGATAAACAAAACAAAACAAGGAATTGAAGATTCAAAATAAAATATAAATAAAATACAAGTAAAGATACAAGTGATTATACAAGTGATTACATGAACAATCAATTCATACGGGAATCATATTAGATAAGTTTCATGACTTATATTAACACAAAGTAGAATAACAATCATAGACCAATTATTATCCCTTAATAGGTTAAACTAAGTGTTGCATATCAATTAATAAGTAGGACTTAAAGCATATGCTAGATATGTGATGTGCATAACTAACATCTTAATTCTTCATATTCAATTCAATTACATGATACATACCAATCTTGTGATGAGGATCAGTATGCAAATAGACTAACAAATTATATAAGCTATTAAACACCAAGTAGATCAACTCAAGTTACGAGCTGAAAGTCAATTACTACTAAGTTTTCATGCAATCCTTAATTAAATAAATCCAAACAAAGGATCTTTGATTAAGCCTAACAATATCAACTTCTATTATATAAGCGTAATTCGAATCAAACAAGTTTATCACTATTAAGCTCTTTAACTTAGTTGCATGGAATTCAATTTAACAAGTTTGATGGACTAGATCTAAACAAGTAGCATGAATCGAATAATAGATTTATCGAATCAAGGACTAATCAAGCCTAAAATAATGTTATTTAATCATTGAGCATGGCAAACAAGTGTAATCAAGCAAAATAGATTCGAAACAATTCAAATATCATTACAAAAACTCAACCATACAGATCTGGAAAAGTACCAGAAACTGCACAGAATAAAGCACGAAGCCGGCGGCTTCCTTCACTCCAAGCCGGCTGCTTAAGGGTGAAGCCGGCGGCTTCATATGAATCTCAGATGAAGTTTAATTTTAGTCCATGTGTTCATAGTAAAATATGAACAGAAACTAATACAGAAAATAAAATAGACATAACAATAAAATAAGGATAGAATCATACCTTAAAAAGAAGGTAGATGTAAAAAGACTTGAATTAAAACTTGAATCTTGATTACAATAAGTAAATCTAACCTAAGGGTTTAGAGAAACCCCCTAAAAATGACCTAATGAATTCAGGAAAACTAACTACATATTGAAAACTGAGATCAGAGGCCTTAATTTATAGAATTCTGGGGCGGTGGCCAAGCTGGCGGCTTCAGTGGGAAGCCGGCGGCTTACCTAGAGTCAGTGACTCCTCGTTCAAGTTATATTTGATCCACAAGCTAAGATCTGGTAATCGTTATATCCAAGCCGGCGGCTTCAGTCCATGGCGGCGGCTTCATTGATTCGCCAAATCTTTCTGATTTTATCTTGATTTTGTTTCCATTTTTACTTGAACTTGGTCGATAAGTTAAGAAACTGTGTCAACCAGGCCGGCGGCTTCCTGTATTTTTTTCTTGATCAACAAGTTCTTTCAATTTTACATCGATTCTGGAACATTCTGGTACTTTCAACACCAAGCCGGCGGCTTCATTATGCCCATGCCGGCAGCTTCATTTAGCCGATTTGCAATTTTCTCTATTTTTGATCTTGTTTAATACATAACTTGGACATAATCATTAGAAATATTTTTTCCCATTTTTACCCATTTTAGCTTGTTTTGGCATCAAAATGACTCAAGAATACTAAGATAACTCCTCAAAATGCTATAAAAAACTGTATAATTTAGGAGTTATCAATTTACCCACCCTTAAACTTTTACTTGTCCTCAAGTAAACCTTATAACTTATCATGGGTATTAAAGTAAAATTACAAAATCAAAAGTATGTCTTTATAAGAAGTTAGTATTTATTATTCGCAAGAACTAGTCTGAACCAGATCAAGGATTACAAGTAGTCCTAATGGTTATTAAGTCAAATTTATACATTTTGGTCATCATTGGACTCTTTTGTTTTCTAACTTTAAAAGTGTATGGTTCTCATTTGAACTCTTTTCTTTTGTTGGCCTTCATTGGGCTCTTTTTCCTTTTCATTTCTTTTGCTTTCATACTTAGCTTTTAGCTTTACACTTTGGAAAATTTTCTCTAAGTTGGCCCCTTATTTGGACTCTTTTTGCTACCTCAGTGGTCCATGCTTCTTATGCCATATGGTAGTGGCTATTGTGATGACCCGGAAATTCTGACCAAATTTAAACTTGATCCTTATATGATTTCGACACGATAAGCAAAAGCTATAATGTTAAGTCTCAAAAATTTTTGAACTATTATATGGATTCAATTAACCTCCGACCATTCACGACGAATCATGAACATTATTTATAAATAAATATGTATATATTATATAAATATAAGTATAAGAATATATAATATTTTGATTTAATAAAGTATACTTTAAATAATTGGAATTTAAAATGTAATATAACAATTAGAATAATTAAGTATGTATATGTTATTATAAATTTATCATTTCTATTAAATATATATAAAATATATATTAACTATTCATTAAATGTCATCATATAATAAAATATTACATAAATAATAAATGATATTACATTAAATTAAAAGGTTGACTTTAATTGATATATTAATATTATTAACATTACTTTCATTATAATTATTACTATTAATATTTGTATTAGTAATATTATTATGTATAAAATCTGATATGTATAAGTTGTTATATTAGTATTATTAATATTATTATAACTAGTAATATTGTTAGTATCATTAATAAGATTATTAATCTCATTGGTATTAATTAAATTATTAAAATTATCATGTATCATAATATTTATTATTACTAGTCTTTTATCAATAATATTATTGTAGGTAATATTAGTAATAATATTATTAATAATACTAATATAATTATTAATTATCAAAAACTTATGAATTATATATATATATATATATATATATATATATATATATATATATATATATATATATAACACATATATATAAATAGATATATGAAAATCAGATATACATATAAAATACGATTTATATATATATAAATAAATACAACAAATTATATATATAATAAAATTATATACAGATATGAACGAATCTGTTATCAATCTGCATAAGATTTTATTTATTTAATTTTTTCTTCTCTTTATGTCAACTCTTGTACCATTCAGTTTCACGTTACAATCAAGAGGTACATATTCTTGTTTCCTGTCTGATTATAGATACCAATCGAATCCTGATCAAAGATACAAAACAATTCTGTTTTGAGTCGCTATCATTTTTATTTTTTTTAGCATTCTGTCTTCTTCTCCTGCTTGATTCCTCTTGTCGACATTTGGAGTATAAAACAAATGAATACACTTTGTTATCCTAAAAATCATTGAACCCTTTAATTCTATTATCAATATCATAATGGTATGAATCTGTTAGATGTCCCTATCTAATTCTATTTTCTTTTCTTCCTCTTCTGCTCATGATTGCGAATCTGTCGACCACCATTACTAAATAACAAAGAAGTATACTGCTTTAATTGTGTAATTGAGACTTATAATTATTGCTAATCTATATCTTGATTCCATGTCTAACGGATTATATATACATATATATCTTAACATAATTGCAAAATAAGAAACACTTAAATAAATGAAACACTTACAAACTATTATCCACCTATATCACCACCATGACTAACCATTGTTGCTGTTACATCTTTCTGTTCTCAAACCACCACGAAAATCACAGGTTCTATTCTGTTTCTGTTCTATTTGATCCACCTAAACCCGTCACCTTTGAGCACCACGACTACCACTTCAACTCACCATAAATTGTCGGCCAACACCTCCATAATCACCTTCCTGTAATCTCCCTCCTCTCTCTCTCTCTCTCTCATAATCTTGATTTTATTCTCTTCGTTCATATTTTGAACCACCATACGCCACCTAATTGACTTCTGTTTCTGTTAACAACGACATCATATCACTTTCGTTTAAACCAAATCACCAACACTATAACAACCATCAACCATCATCGTAAATTGTTGCTTCTGTCTTGATGTTCAAACCAAAACTCAACCAAACCATGACGATAACTTACCTCACCTTGTTGCTAATCATTGTTGCTGATGTCTTGTGATTTCTGTTTTGAATCATAACAGAAACCACAGCCTTACGTCTCTATTCCAATATTTTATTTCTTTCTTCTTCTCAAAGCTTAATAACTGCCGCTACTACTTTTGTTTCCTGATACTTCTTCCTAAAAACATCGTACATATATATAAGGTAAATGGGGCAAGATAAAGTAGAAAATAATGATGATAATTGATGAGGGTATTATAATAATCAAGGTGATTATGCTACCTAGTTTTTTTCCTTTTTCCATGCGGTTTAAAAGAAGAAGTGGGAAACAGTTATACCTGTCGACTTGCAAGTGGAATTAAAGGTCAATTTGTAGGGCTTGGTAGATTTAATTGTCGAGCATGATAGTGTGTAGCTGTTTCCTTTTTGAGACTTATCACCCCACCGAAATAGTATCATGTATTGTGGATCCGGGAATTAGTTAAACAACTTGGGCCATATTAGGTTAGTTGCATTTCTGTTGGGCCGAATCTATGTTTGTTTTCTGTTGGGCTAAGACCCATCGGTGGTTTATGTTTTAAGATGATAAAATAAGCGAAGATGATGTTTCTGTATTTGGTGGACACACAATTGATAACGATGGTGATGATTAATAAAGGTGATAAGTAGGATATGAAAATGATGATGATCATTAGATGCTCGGATTAATGATGATAGAAGTGAAGTATGATGAAACATGTATTATGATACGCTGATAAAGATGATGATGGCTGTTAAATGTCCCTGGTCGATCCAGTTTAGAAGAAGAAAAAGAGAAAGGGAAAACAGATAGGATCAGGTTAAATAAATTAAAATCCTAATTCTTTTCAAAAAGGAAAGTGTTAGACGGAGTAGTTAGTTTGGTATATTATCGGGTTAGCGGGACGTCACGGGTTCAAACTCGGACTTGGGCATTTTTTAAGAGCTACTTCTTTGAGGTAGTTTACTTACTACTTATTATTATTATTATTATTATTATTATTATTATTATTATTATTATTATTATTATTATTATTATTATTATTATTATTATTATTATTATTATTATTAGTATTATTATTATTATTATTATTATTAACATTATTTTATCAAATAGATATTAGATACATAAAAATATATATTTGATACATAATATAATTATATTAGTATTACATAAGATTATAGAATGAAAATAATGACATTAATTATATAAATATTACCTATAACAAATTACTAATTTTTGATATAATACTAACTACTTGTATACACATATTAATATAACTATATGTATAAATATTAATTATTTTACAAAATAAATATATGTAGCACATAATTGAAGATATAATATATATCTTAAATAGAATTGAGTATGATTATTATATAATTAAGATACTTAAATAAATAGCACATAATTAATAAATAGAATTATGCGATTATATATTTTAATATATATTACTGATATAGGTTTGTGAATCCAAGGCCAACCCTGCATTGTTCAGTATCGTCGTATGCATATTTTTACTACAAAATATCGTATCGTGAGTTTCATTTGCTCCCTTTTTAAATGCTTTTACAATATATATTTTTGGGACTGAGAATACATGCGCTGTTTTATAAATGTTTGACGAAATACACACAAGTACTTAAAACTATATTCTATGGCTGGATTATTAAACCGAATATGCCCCTTTTTAGTCTGGTAATCTAAGAATTATGGAACAGACACCCTAATTAACGCGAATCCTAAAGATATATCTATTGGGCCCAACAAGCCCCATCCAAAGTACCGGATGCTTTAGTACTTCGAATTTATCATGTCCGAAGGGAGTCCCGGAATGATGGGGATATTTTATATGCATCTTTTTAAGGTCGGTTACCAGGTGTTCAATCCATATGAATGATTTTTGTCTCTATGTATGGGACGTATATTTATGAGAAATGAAAATCTTGTGGTCTATTAAAATAATGGAAATGATTATTTATGTTAAACTAATGAACTCACCAACCTTTTGGTTGACACTTGAAAGCATGTTTATTCTCAGGTATGAAAGAAATCTTCTACTGTGCATTTGCTCATATTAGAGATATTACTTGGAGTCATTCATGACATATTTCAAAATACGTTGCATTCGAGTCGTCGAGTTCATCAAGATTATTATTAAGTTAATTATAGTTGGATATATTATGAAATGGTATGCATGCCTGTTAACTTTCGATGAAATGAAAGTTTGTCTTTTAAAAACGAATGCAATGTTTGTAAAATGTTTCATATAGAGGTCAAGTACCTCGCGATGTAATCAACTATTGTGAATCTTTTATAATCGATATGAATGGGTCCTTTCAGTTGGTATCAGAGTGGTGGTCTTAGCGAACCAGGTCTTGCATTAGTGTGTCTAACTGATAGTTGTTTAGATGCATTAGTGAGTCTGGACTTCGATCGTGTCTGCATGTCAAAAGTTTTGCTTATCATTTCGTGTCGAAAATTATTTACTTATCATCCTTAATGTCTAGACACGTCTTACTGCCTCTATTGCATAGACAGTGTATAGATGAATTCATATCTTAGCGTATCTGTTATTGTTACCTTTGCTTGACAGCTTCCGTAGATTCCTCCGTAACTTATGGGATTTTAGTATTATATATGCATATGTAAATTATGTATTGCAGGGTACTAATCTACATCATATAATCTATTTCTTATCGAATATCCTGCATCTGATCATACGAGATGAATCCCTCAACTAGTTCGAGTCCCTCAGATTCCGATAGCTATTCTGATAGTTATTCCGACAGCTATTCCCACATGGATGTTCACCTAAGCTTCGAAAGCAGCGTCACCAGAATGAATCAGCCATCCTCAATTTATCTGATGGGTTCGTAGCCGACTTAATCAATGGAGACGCGAAGAAGGCGATCCTTTCCATCAATCAAATTCACCTCTTGGCGAAGAACCTGAAGCACTTACCGGTGAACCAGTCCGAAATATCATTTTCACCCTCATTTCTCGAATATCTCGTCATGATTACATAATATCTCAGATTCTAAACCTTATTCATTCGTTCGTTCCAACCGACAATCATCCCGGAATAATAGAAGAAGTCAACAAATTTCGCGCTCGAGAAATAAATTTGGAGAATATGGTGCAAAATTTACCAGCTTCAGCAACATCACCGGCACCAACAGTATCACCAACAACCCAAGTTTCAACATCACATGCCTCAACATCTCATTCTATACCTCGAGTATAATAATCGTTCTACATAACGTTTTACATCATTTATCTTCGTTTGACGTGGGTATTATGTAATCTCTAATGTTTTAGAGATTATATACTCTAGTTCTAACCGAAAAAGCAGATGAGTTTAATATCATATTAACTCATTAAATCCATGATTACATCCGAAGAAAATATATATGTATAAAGATTGTAATTAAAAATTCTTTTGTACAAACTGTTAATGGTGAAAATATTTTAACGGGTAGGTAATACCCGAGGAATATTTAGATTTCACTTTAATAAGTTACACTGTACATTCTTCGAATCTGATTCAACAGTCATTTGCTATCCTACTTACATCCACAGATATACGAATCCGTTCACCACAGAATAACCATTTTCATTCAATTTCATATTTTGATTTTGACCTATCAGAATCCAACAAGTAGCATAATGAAGAAAACATATGATAAAATAAAATTTGTTAGAAACAGACAAATTAACTATGAAATTTTGTTAAGAATCCACTCTAATTGTTCCTAGCTAACTGATTACATTTTATTTATCACAATTTAATTATCGCAGTTTATATTCTCGCAATTTTATTTATCGTCATTTAATTTCTGTTATTTATTTTACGTACTTTAAATATCGGGACACGTATACAAGGTTTTGACATATCATATCGACGCATCTATATATATTATTTGGAATAACCATAGACACTCTATATGCAGTAATGCTGGAGTTAGCTATACAGGGTTGAGGTTGATTCTACGATAATATATATACTTTGAGTTGTGATCGAGTCTGAGACATGTACATGGGTCATGATACGTATTAATTAATTCGAAAATTATAAATTAAACTATATATGAATTATTGGACTGTTAACTGTGGACTATCGACTGTGGACTAATAATATTGGATAATTAAAATGAATTAAAATATTGATTATAACATATAAAACTAAACATTTCTTCAAGTTTGCCACTTGATTTCATCTTAAACCTCATTGGTATTTTGACGGTTACAATCTGCGTTCAAACCTTTCATAATTCTTGAAAACACCTCAATCGGAAGGATGAACCAACCGCACTTCATCTATGGAAGAAAAGATTGATGCATATAGTTATGCACCTGAAAACACTCGGAACCTGAGTAAATGTTTAACACGTATCTGTGATAGCTCTTTTGGTGTTGTTATTACCGAAATTTTTTTTTACAATTCCTCTCCAAATTAGCCAATTTTGTCACAGCTCCAGCAAAGCAACTTCAACTTTTCGTTCGAAACAACCTTATTATAACCTTGATATATACATTGTCTTTTCGCCTTCGTTACCAGATTACCGTTTATATTCCACCACATTAGCAGTAAACTTACCAGCAACTTCATTACTCATTGGCTTAAGTCTCTCCGAAGAACCATTATATTTGTTCGTTAAAACCTATTCATATACTCATCGACATCTTGTAACGCTTGTTGCCATACCAAATACCGGGAAGCATTAATCAGTATTTCAAATCTTGCAGCATTTCTACATCAGCAGTTATATGTATACATATAACAATTACCTCTTAGAATTATGATCTTTCATTCTGAAATTATGAAAAGCACCCAGTCTACGAATCAATACTTGGAATGTTGAAAAAGCTCAAAGATTTTGATACTGAAAAATGAATTGAGCAAATCATGAAGGAGACTCTGAACAAATTAAAAGGACTAAACTTGTACATAAAGGATTCAGATGATTCTGTTTCTGATGAAATCTTTAGCGAATACCTTGCTCCTTAATTGCTCTAAATTATCATGAATGAATTTCTTCATTACAATTTGATTCTAAAATTCTAAGGTATTATCGTATCTTTCATTATTAATATCCTATATATTTCTGAAGATATCTTCATAAATATTCTTGTCCGATATTATTTATCTCTCCGTGTTATCTGTATTACATCATAGAAGAAACTGTTTCAGTTTCTAAAATTTCTGAAACTTTTGAGTTTAAAATATGAATGTTTTGAAGTAGTGTTGGGAACTAAAGCATGAGTTAGTATAATATAATGACACTTGATCAACGTGATTATATTACAGTAAGTCATGCTGAGTTTCTAATGGAATGTGATGATTCACAGACCCTAACATCATCATGTGCCATTTTACACGACTCTTATATTCTATCTAATCTATAGACATGTCAAGAACATATTTTCTTGATAGTTATACCTTTTCTCTTAAATTCAGGTAATTTAACCAATCAAGATCGTGCTATTACAATTTTTCTCTTAGAACATTAGTCATGTTAATTCGAAACTTCATACCTACGAATTCTGGACCATTTTTTGCTTGAATTAAAGTCGGGAAGAGAAAACAAGAGGATGGAACTCCAAAATATAAAGGAAACGAAGAGGGTGGATTTATAGTGAAATATCAGACAAAGTGACCGAGACAGATCATCGTATTTAATCAAAGAGGATCCTAACTTCCTTAAATTCTGAAGAAATCAAATCTTATTACAAAGATTTTCTCTAAATCCATTGAATTCCGGAATTCGACCCTGACTACGTCAAAAGTTAAGAAGAATACTATTTTCTTAAGTTCACTATTTTCTGATAGCTTCACTCGTACTCTTTACACCATCGAATTGTTTTATCTATACTACTCGATGGTGATAAAACTCTATTTATTAACTTAGATTCGTCATGAAAACATTTTTATTGTTAGACATGACCACCTCTATCAAATTTCGGGACGAAATTTCTTTAACGGGTAGGTACTGTGATGACCCGGAAATTCCGAACAAATTTAAACTTGATCCTTATATGATTTCGACACGATAAGCAAAGGCTATAATGTTGAGTCTCAAAAATTTTTGAACTATTATATGGATTCAATTAACCTTCGACCATTCACGACGAATCACGAACATTATTTATAAATAAATATGTATATATTATATAAATATAACTATAAGAATATATAATATTTTGATTTAATAAAGTATACTTTAAATAATTGGAATTTAAAATGTAATATAACAATTAGAATAATTAAGTATGTATATGTTATTATAAATTTATCATTTCTGTTAAATATATATAAAATATATATTAACTATTCATTAAGTGTCATCATATAATATAATATTACATAAATAATAAATGATATTACATTAAATTAAAAGGTTGACTATAATTGATATATTAATATTATTAACATTACTTTCATTATAATTATTACTATTAATATTTGTATTAGTAATATTATTATGTATAAAATATGATATGTATAAGTTGTTATATTAGTATTATTAATATTATTATAACTAGTAATATTGTTAGTATCATTAATAAGATTATTAATATCATTGGTATTAATTAAATTATTAAAATTATCATGTATCATAATATTTATTATTACTAGTCTTTTATCAATAATATTATTATAGGTAATATTAGTAATAATATTATTAATAATGCTAATATAATTATTAATTATCAAAAACTTATGAATTATATATATATATAAACACATATATATATAAATAGATATATAAAAATCAGATATACATATAAAATACGATTTATATATATATAAATCAATACAACAAATTATATATATAATAAAATTATATACAGATATGAACGAATCTATTATCAATCTGCATAATATTTTATTTATTTAATTTTTTCTTCTCTTTATGTCAACTCTTGTACCATTCAGTTTCACGTTACAATCAAGAGGTACATATTCTTGTTTCCTGTCTGATTATAGATACCAATCGAATACTGATCAAAGATACAAAACAATTTTGTTTTGAGTCGCTATCTCTTTTATTTTTTTAGCATTCTGTCTTCTTCTCCTGCTTGATTCCTCTTGTCGACATTTGGAGTATAACACAAACGAATACACTTTGTTATCCTAAAAATCATTAAACCCTTTAATTCTATTATCAATATCATAATAGTACGAATCTGTTAGATGTCCCTATCTAATTCTATTTTCTTTTCTTCCTCTTCTGCTCCTGATTGCGAATCTGTCGACCACCATTACTAAATAACAAAGAAGTATACTGCTTTAATTGTGTAATTGAGACTTACAATTATTGCTAATCTATATCTTGATTCCATGTCTAATGGATTATATATACATATATATCTTAACATAATTGCAAAATAAGACACATTTAAATAAATGAAACACTTACAAACTATTATCCACCTCTATCACCACCATGACTAACCATTGTTGCTGTTACGTCTTTCCGTTCTCAAACCACCACGAAAATCACAGGTTCTATTCTGTTTCTGTTCTATTTGATACACCAAAACCCATCACTTTTGAGCACCACGACTCCCACTTCAACTCACCATAAACCGCCGGCCAACACCTCCATAATCACCTTCCTTTAATCTCCTCCCTCTCTCTCTCATAATCTTGATTTTTTTTTCTCTTCGTTCATATTTTGAACCACCATACGCCACTTAATTAACTTCTGTTTCTGTTAACAACGACATCATATCACTTTCGTTTAAATCAAATCACCAACACTATAACAACCATCAACCATCATCGTAAACTGTTGCTTCTGTCTTGATGTTCAAACCAAAACTCAACAAAACCACGACGATAACTCACCTCACCTTGTTGCTAATCGTTGTTACTACTGTCTTATAATTTCTATTTCGAATCATAACAGCAACCACAGCCTTACGTCTCTATTCCAATATTTTATTTCTTTCTTCTTCTCAACGCTTAATAACTGCTGCTACTACTTTTGTTTCCTGATACTTCTTCATAAAAAAAACGTACATATATATAACGTAAATGGTGCAAGATAAAGTAGAAAATAATGATGATAATTGATGAGGGTATTATAATAAGCAAGGTGATTATGCTGCCTATTTTTTTTCCTTTTTCCATGCGGTTTAAAAGAAGAAGTGGGAAACAATTATACCTGCCGACTTGCAAGTGGAATTAAAGGTCAATTTGTAGGGCCTGGTAGATTTAATTGTCGAGCATGATAGTGTGTAGCTGTTTCCTTTTTGAGACTTATCACCCCACCGAAATAGTATCATGTATTGTGGATCCGGGAATTAGTTAAACAACTTGGGCCATATTAGGTTAGTTGCATTTCTATTGGGCCGAATCTATGTTTGTTTTCTGTTAGGCTAAGACCCATCGGTGGTTTATGTTTTAAGATGATAAAATAAGCGAAGATGATGTTTCTGTATTTGGTGGACACACAATTGATAACGATGGTGATGATTAATAAAGGTGATAAGTAGGATATGAAAATGATGATGATCATTAGATGCTCGGATTAATGATGATAGAAGTGAAGTATGATGAAACATGTATTATGATACGCTGATAAAGATGATGATGGTTGTTAAATGTCCCTGGTCGATCCAGTTTAGAAGAAGAAAAAGAGAAAGGGAAAACAGATAGGATCAGGTTAAATAAATTAAAATCCTAATTCTTTTCAAAAAGGAAAGTGTTAGATGGAGTAGTTAGTTTGGTATATTATCGGGTTAGCGGGACGTCGCGGGTTCAAACCCGGACTTGGGCATTTTTTAAGAGCTACTGTAATTTGTTGAGGTAGTTTACTTACTAATTATTATTATTATTATTATTATTATTATTATTATTATTATTATTATTATTATTATTATTATTATTATTATTATTATTATTGTTATTATTATTATTATTATTATTATTATTATTAACATTATTTTATCAAATAGATATTAGATACATAAAAATATATATTTGATACATAATATAATTATGTTAGTATTACATAAGATTATAGAATGAAAATAATGACATTAATTATATAAATATTACCTATAACAAATTACTAATTTTTGATATAATACTAACTACTTGTATACATATATTAATATAACTATATGTATAAATATTAATTATTTTACAAAATAAATATATGTAACACATATTTGAAGATATAATATATATCTTAAGTAGAATTGAGTATGATTATTATATAATTAAGATACTTAAATAAATAGCACATAATTAATAAATGGAATTATGCGATTATATATTTTAATATATATTATTGATATAGGTTTGTGAATCCAATGCCAACCCTGCATTGTTCAGTATCGTCGTATGCATATTTTTACTACAAAATATCGTATCGTGAGTTTCATTTGCTCCCTTTTTAAATGCTTTTGCAATATATATTTTTGAGACTGAGAATATATGCGCTGTTTTATAAATGTTTGACGAAATAGACACAAGTACTTAAAACTACATTCTATGGCTGGATTATTAAACCGAATATGCCCCTTTTTAGTTTGGTAATCTAAGAATTAGGGAACATACACCCTAATTGAGGCGAATCCTAAAGATAGATCTATTGGGCCCAACAAGCCCCATCCAAAGTACCGGATGCTTTAGTACTTCGAATTTATCATGTTCGAAGGGAGTCCTGGAATGATGGGGATATTCTATATGCATCTTGTTAAGGTCGGTTACCAGGTGTTCAATCCATATGAATGATTTTTGTCTCTATGTATGGGACATATATTTTTGAGAAATGATAATCTTGTGGTCTATTAAAATAATGGAAATGATTATTTATGTTAAACTAATGAATTCACCAACCTTTTGGTTAACACTTGAAAGCATGTTTATTCTCAGGTATGAAAGAAATCTTCCGCTGTACATTTGCTCATATTAGAGATATTACTTGGAGTCATTCATGACATATTTCAAAAGACGTTGCATTCGAGTCGTCGAGTTCATCAAGATTATTATTAAGTTAATTATAGTTGGATATATTATGAAATGGTATGCATGCCTGTCAACTTTCGATGAAATGAAAGTTTGTCTTTTAAAAAAAATGCAATGTTTGTAAAATGTTTCATATAGAGGTCAAGTACCTCGTGATGTAATCAACTATTGTGAATCGTTTATAATCGATGTGAACGGGTCCTTTCTGCTATAAGTTTGCACTCGTTTCACAATTTTTGGCTTTTAACTTCTTATCTTAAACAAGTAATCCGATCTTGAAATTGAGAGTAGTTCTATTATTAATATTAAGATTAAGTTAGTAAAAAGACATAAATTTGAGTAAGAATTTATACTTTCGAAAAATTTAAAATTCTACCCATTTTTCAACTTTTTTCGGGAAAATTGATAATATCTTTTTATAATCTTTTAAGTGATTAATCACTTCCCTCCTCACACATAGATTATGCAATGTCCTCATTGAATTTATAATAAAAGAATTAAATAAATAAATAAAGGACATAATTAAAAATAAGGGAAAGATTGATGTTACTTGATTTGTAGGATCATAGAATGATTTATGAGCACTTTTGCGGACTTCTTTTGAATTGAATAAGTAACTTGATAGAATATTAAATAACCAAAAGCATAACAAAAACATAATATTTTATTCATAACTCTTCATCACTTAATCATATAAACACTTAGGAGCTATATTGCTCTTACATTTATAAATAATAAAACACTTAGACAAGACATAATCCTAATAAACATATATAAAGGGATAAGTAGTTTTGATTATAGAGTTGTTTGCGCATCTCTTTTCTTCTTACGGAATTATTCCTTAGGCTTATTCTCTTCACACTTACTTTTTTCATACTCATTTAACTTCCTTTTCAAACTTGATTTTGCATTTATAGGCAGGGTTTTACTATGGTTTTCTTGATGAATAATAATAGTATTACTGACATAATTGATGATGGCTTTGGATACGGACAGAAATGGTGTTCCTAAAAGAATAGGTGTGATTTTATTTTCCACCATGTCCATAACAAGGAAATGAATAAGAAATTTAGTTGACCCTATTTTAACCTTAACATTTTTCACAATACCCCTCGGACGACTTGAACTTCGGTTACCATAGCAGACAATCCCATCAATAGGTTCTAACGTGTTTAACTTCAATCGATCAAACATACTTAAAGGCATAATATTTGCACTAGACCCACTGTCAGCTAATGCACGAACGGATGCGAAACCATTAATTTCACAAGGGATATGAAATTCTCCGGAATTAGCACGAATTATCGAGAAGTCTGAAATTGAAATTTCTATTGATTTTAATGGAGCTTCACTAACAAATTTCTTTTCCTCAACCAATTTATCATTCTGAATTTCATTACATGGAGGAATATATACCCAACGCTTATTTCCTTTCAACGATTCAACAAACTTTGTAACTTCTTCTGTTTCATCATTATATTTTTCTATCTTGCGAGTTGTTTCTTCAACTACTTTGTCCACATATTCATCTAAATCGGTGTCCTCTTCCTTGATGGATTTGGATTTAGTAGCAACATCTTCTTCATCCGAATCAGGATATCCACCATTCATTTCTTCTATCTCCCTAGACAATTCTTCCTCAGTCAATTCATATTCCTACATTATATCAGCTCCTCTAGAAGCTACATATTCACGGATTGCTTTTCTTCCAAGATTCTCTCTTTCAGATATTCTCTTAACAGTTTCCCAAAACCTATTATATTCGGGATCATTTTCTCTAGGTCCCTTTTCAAAACAAACTTCCTTAGAAACTTCAGTTTCAACAGGAACTTTTCCCTCGACAAGTTTGAACAACTTAGTAACATTGCGCTCTATGTTTTGAATGGATGCTTGATGATTATTTTGCACTTGGGAAAGTTGAGCCTTTATGTTATCATTAGCTTCATTTTGATTTTTTAATAAAAGTGAGGATACTCTCTTCAAGATTAGATTTCTTATCATTAGAAGAATTTGGAATGAAGGGTGATCCAACAGGAAAGAAACCAGGTGGGTTTTTATTATTAGCAGGATAAGGTGCATTATAATTATTACGGTAGTTTGGGTTTCCTTGGAATTGATTCACATACGAAACATTTTCAACTTGCTCCATAGTAAGACTAGCAACACAATCTTTAGTAGCATGAGGACCTTGGCATTTTTCACAACCTACCTTGATCATATGCATTTCCTTAGTAATCTTTTCAATTTGCCTTCCTAGATTACATAGTTGCACATTCATAGCCTTAACCATATCTTCAGAATCAAAACTAACAGATTTTACTGAACGAGAAATATCTAAGTCTTGGTGTCATTCATGAGAATGAGCAGCCAACTTATTAATCAGAGTTTCAGCTTCCTCGGAAGTTTTACCCATAATGTTTCCTCCAGCAGATGTATCAATCTCTCTTCTTGTAGCAATATCACGACCCTTATAGAAAGTAATTACCTTTTTAAACTTATCCAAACCATGCTGTGGACAACCTCTAAGCATTTGACCAAATCGAACCCAAGCAGAATAAAGAGACTCACTAGTTTTCTGACAGAAATTAGCGATTTCAGTTTGAAGGGTGACAGTTTTAGACGCGGGAAAGAATCGAGTGAGAAACGTTTCAACCATCGTATCCCAACTAGTAATATCTCCTTCAGGTAACGATTTCAACCATTCCCTAGCTTCATCTTTTAGTGACCATGGGAAGAGACGAAGATAAATAATATTACTTTTCACATTATTAATGTTAAACAGATTACAAATATATTTAAATTCCCGAATGTGGGCATTAGCATCCTCCTTCTCCGTACCACTAAATTGATTATCTTTAAGCAAATGAAAAATAGGACCCTTAATATCAAAATTTTCTTTTATTTCGGGCTGAGTAATAGCATGACCTAATCCTTTCCGACCAGCTTTCATTAACGCTTCCATTGAATCAGTCATTTTAATTTCTGAACCAAAAAGAGATCCCAAATTAGAATCAGGACTAGACGGAGGGCTAGATAATGAATCATCACCAGAAGTAGTTCCTTCTTGGAAATCTAAATTCTTAACAATTTTCTAATCCTTAGAAAGTTTAAATAATATATCAGGATATGGCAACGTTCTTTGTAAGACCGGTTTCTTTGACCGAGTAATCATGTGATCTAAAATCATGAAAAGAAATGTTTTAGGAGAAATTCTTTGAAGCCTTAAAGGATTTATGTATTTAAGTTTTCAATTTATTCTAATATTTAAGAAATATCTTAGTATATACGTAAATTTTAAGTTAATAAATATATTAAATATTAAGAACATAATTAATAAAATGAATATTAAATAACAACTTTTATCGCATAACAACGAATAATCAAACATACACGTCCTATTGAATCTTTCAATACTTAAGTGACCCGTCAGCGACTAGGTTTGAGCAGGAGCCTTTAAATCGGAACCCCAACAACCCTCCCCTAAAGGAAGATAGTCATCACCCATTTTCAAGAAATATCAATAACCAAAGTATATCCAATTTCGATATTTATCGCGCTACACTTCCCCGGCAGCGGCGCCAAAAAGTTGATGTGTTGAAAGTGTGTGCATCAGTGCATAGCTTATTCTTCATCTTTTAAATTTATTAAACCTTTTATTATTACACTTTAACACCCTAACAAAAAACAAAACCCGATCAGAGGTAGTAATTTAGGTTATCGTCCCAAGGAAGTGCTAGGTATGGATAAGAGTTGCTTTATTATTTAATTCTTATTAAAGAATTAAAGATATATTTTTATGTCTTTTATGGGATAGATTTATCTCTTAGGAAAGAGTTTGCTTTTTAAGATAAACAAAACAAAACAAGGAATTGAAGATTCAAAATAAAATACAAATAAAATACAAGTAAAGATACAAGTGATTATACAAGTGATTACATGGACAATCAATTCATACGGGAATCATATTAGATAAGTTTCATGACTTATATTAACACAAAGTAGAATAACAATCATAGACCAGTTATCCCTTAATAGGTTAAACTAAGTGTTGCATATCAATTAATAAGTAGGACTTAAAGCATATGCTAGATATGTGATGTGCATAACTAACATCTTAATTCTTCTTATTCATTTCAATTACATGATACATACCAATCTTGTGATGAGGATCAATATGCAAATAGACTGACAAATTATATAAGCTATTAAACACTAAGTAGATCAACTCAAGTTACTAGCTGAAAGTCAATTACTACTAAGTTTTCATGCAATCATTAATTAAACAAATCCAAACAAAGGATCTTCGATTAAGCCTAACAATATCAACTTCTATTATATAAGCGTAATTCAAATCAAACAAGTTTATCACTATTAAGCTCTTTAACTTAGTTGCACGCAATTCAATTTAACAAGTTTGATGGACTAGATCTAAACAAGTAGCATGAATCGAATAATAAATTTATCGGATCAAGGACTAATCAACCCTAAAATCATGTTATTTAATCATTAAGCATGGCAAACAAGTGTAATCAAGCAAAACAGATTCGAAACAATTCAAATATCATTACAGAAACTCAACCATATAGATCTGGAAAAGTACCAGAAACTGCACAGAATAAAGCACGAAGCCGGCGGCTTCCTTCACTCCAAGCCGGCGGCTTGAGGGTAAAGCCGGCGGCTTCATCTAAATCCCAGATGAAGTTTAATTTTCATCCACGTAATCACTATGAACGTTTAGTTCATAGTAAAAGATGAACAGAAACAAATACAGAAAATAAAATAGACAAAACAATAAAATAAGGATAGAATCATACCTTAAAAAGAAGGTATATGTAAAAAGACTTGAATTAAAACTTGAATCTTGATTATAATAAGTAAATCTAACCTAAGGGTTTAGAGAAAACCCCTAAAAATGACCTAATGAATTCTGGAAAACTAACTACATATTGAAAACTGAGACCAGAGGCCTTAATTTATAGAATTCTGGGGCGGTGGCCAAGCCGGCGGCTTCAGTGGGAAGCCGGCGGCTTGCCTTGAGTCGGTGAATCCTCGTATAAGTTATACTTGATCCGCAAGCTAAGATCTGGTAACTGTTATATCCAAGCCGGCGGCTTCAGTCCATGCCGGCGGCTTCATTGATTTGCCAAATCTTTCTGATTTTATTTTGATTTTGTTTCCATTTTTACTTGAACTTGGTCGATAAGTTAACAAACCGTGTCAACCAGGCCGGCGGCTTCATAGGGAAGCCGGCCACTTCCTGTGCTTTTTTCTTGATCAACAAGTTCTTTCAATTTTACATCGATTCTGGAACATTCTGGTACTTTCAACACCAAGCCGGCGGCTTCATTATGCAAATGCCAGCGACTTCATTTAGCCGATTTGCAATTTTCTCTATTTTTGATCCTGTTTAATACATAACTTGGACATAATCATTAGAAATATCTTTTTCCCATTTTTACACATTATAACGTGTTTTGGCATCAAAATGACTCAAAAATACTGAGATAACTCCTCAAAATTTTATCAAAAAACTGTATAATTTAGGAGTTATCATTACAGCATTGGGAAGATGAAACTGTGTGCCATATGTTTCCAATGGTACTGCAGAAAATGGTAAGGGAGTGGTTTGATAGTTTGCCACCAAGGAGTATTACCAGTTTTCTTGATTTGAGGGCAAAATTTGTGATGCAATATCAAAGTTTGAGAACCTGCACGTTGTCGCATCTTGATGCACATGAGATAACAATGCACCAGAATGAATCATTGAATGATTTCATGAAGTGTTATACCATTGAGTGTCAAAAGATACTAGACATACCAGAATCTCAGCTTGTTTCAGGATTTATATTTTGTCTCGAGCAGTGACGTTTTGCACGATTAATTCATGCTTTGCGTTATGATGTTCTAAAAATATTACATCAGGCATTGGTTATTGCTCAGAAGCACTTAAGAGCAGGGGAGATGGGATATCCAAGAGTGGATAATTATCAAAGAAATTTCAGACCGCAAGGCGGAGACCTGAACAGGAATGACAACTATCAAAGACAACGTGGGTATGAGAACAACTATCAGAAACAGCAACACAGTTGGAGGGGGAATAATCATCCAAATGAAAATTATCACCAGCGAAAACCAATGGACAGGCACCCACTTATCATGGCTTTAACCAAAACTCCAAAAGAAATCTTGTTTACAGAACCTGTTAAGGAAACCTTTCACCCTCCACCACCAATGGAAGAACGTCAAGGACCACAGAGTGACAAGTGGTGTGACTTCCATAAAGCGTATAGACATGACACTGACAATTGTAAGTCACTGATGAGAGAGATCATTGCAAAGATCAAGGCTGAAGAGTTAAACCATAACATTACCAGGAAAATAATATCGAAGGAATGATTCAAATAAGCATTTTGCATGGCAAGGAAAAGTTCGTCATGGTGGACGGCATGATTGGAACAGGAGAGAAGAGAGGAAGGATGAAAGGGACCCAACCCCTGAAAGGCACATCAAAGTTATATGGAATGAGGTGCAGGAAAACGATGCAGACGGAGACCACAGGATGGAGCAATGGATGTATGCTCCAATCATATTTCACACCATTCCAAATTGGCGCCTATCAGAGGAGCCTGTGGTCATTTTAGCTATCATTGCAAATAGAAGCATCAACAAAATCTATACTGATATAGGTAGTAAAGCAGATCTCTTGTATTTGCATTGTTTCAGAGATTATCCGTTCAGCGTGAAGGATAGGCTACGCTACACGAATTTGAAGATTGCTGGCATCACGGGAGAATTAATGAGGGCAGTTGGCAAGGTGAAACTGGATGTAACATTGGGA
The DNA here is from genome assembly GCF_046630445.1 of Rutidosis leptorrhynchoides. NCBI lineage: Eukaryota > Viridiplantae > Streptophyta > Magnoliopsida > Asterales > Asteraceae > Rutidosis > Rutidosis leptorrhynchoides. Next base: position 225,732,136 of record NC_092333.1, on the reverse strand, counting down.
ACACATCCATTGGTTCGAACAGAAATTGTAGACTTTAAAGTCCTTGATGGCAAATTAAGATTCAATGCATTGTTTGGAAGGCGAACTCTTCACAAATTTGGATCAATTACTTCTACACCGCATGCAGAATTACGTTTCCCAACACCAAATGGTGTGGAGTGATATGTTCTGAATATGTGGGTCCAGATAGGGAAAGATCAGTTGTTTATGAAGCTAAGGGAAATTTCGTTAGAGGAGAATCGTCGAGGCAGTTGATTAGCAGAAATGATGTGAACGGGTATTTCAAACCACCCAAAATGTGGGGACATTAAAAAGCAGGACACAACACACCGCATGGAAGATAGTATGATAACATGAATTGTGCAGAACAGTTTTTATCATGTTTTTAATTTTCATCAGTTCACACAAAAGCACAATACACTTTTTGTAATTTTCTGATTGGGCTTGATCACCCCATACGAAGATGTTGCACAAAACGTTGTATGTGTGGCAAAGAATTATCAATAAAGTTTTATTTTTTCACATGAAAAACGATACGCGTTACGAATGTAAAACATAGCATTCATACCTACCCACATAAGGCAAGGCATTTTTATGCCCCCGATGGTAGAGGGTCTTGTGTCAACATTATAGACACAAGGGATCGGCTGGCGTAAGTGTTTACTTCGCTAGAGGGTACCGAGACAAAACTAAAGATCTCATAATGTCATGACATACAGAATGGTTTATCACAATGGCATAAATCCATTTATATCTAGAAAACGGAAAAAATTAAATACAAGTGTATTTTGTAAGCCGCACAACACCTGAGCTCAACATGCTAAACGAAACAACACTAATTCTATAAACAGAGTTTTCTCCAACAGATTTATCAATTTTTTATAGCATATAAATAGAATAAGAACAATATGATTCATTCATATCCTACTTCAGAAGTCGTTTGAGACTTCTCGATATTTCTTTATAAAACAAATGATATAATGCGGAACGGAGAACGGATAAATTGTTTGATATATTCATCACACAATAATAACAAAGTTATACATGTTTTGCTGAATGGAGATAAAAAACAGATATACAATTTTAATAACCTGTATACATCACACCATTTAGGCAGCAGTACACCTCTGATTCATAAAGAGGAATCATGTAATGATGCATTACAAACAATGGATGACGGATGACAGATCAATACATAAACCACATCAAAAATCAGTTCAAGGCAAAAATCATCATTTTCATATGATATGATATATGAAATCCAAGTTTTCTTTAACTGACATTGGTTAAGCATATGAATAGCAGATATATGTTAATCATGAAAAGCAATAGATCATAATAAAGTTAAGAATAAAAGCAGAACATGCACATATAATAAAGTATGCAGAAGTTACATGATTACAGATTAATGGGAAATAGGCACATCTAGAATGTCCTTAACAGACACATCTTCCCTAGCACATATTTCTTCTAAAGAGTTAATTTTCAGAGAAGTTACTTCACTCATGGCCACCTGCAGTTTAGCACCAGCATCTAGTTTGATGTGTTTTGCAATTGAAGCTGGTAAGGGGTCAGGCCTTACAGGAAGAGCATTCAAAATCTCAGCCATAGTTTCTGAAAGGTCACTTTCCGTAGATGCCACCAGATATCTGTGGAAAGTCTGACCAACAAGTGGAGAGCTCAACAACCTTTGCACAAGAGCAGGGATACCAGCCTTTAAATTCGTGAATTTCTCTTCAGCATTAGCAGCAGCAGGAATCTTTTCTTCCAACAAATGATTCTTTTCCTCCAGCATCTTCTTCAACTCTTCATTATTCTTTAGCAGCTTATCATTCTCTTCCATGAATTTTTCTTTCTCCACCCTTTCCGAAACACATTTTGTTTCCACCACCTCCAACAAGTCATCCTTCTTCTTTGCAGAATCCACTGCAGTTTTCAACTTTAAATTGGCATCTTCTAGATCAATTTCAAGCCTCTTTACCTTAGTAGCATTATGCACAGCATTGGCAACAATAGTCTCTTGAGCTTTTTGCATTTTAAGATCATGAATCACATGCTGATTCAAAAGCACTAATGCTGCAGTAGTAGATTGATGACTTTGTTTATAAGTCATGGTGGACAGAGAGGAGGACAAATCAGTAAGTGCGTTTGCCTACAATTAATACAATAGTTATGACAAGAAAACAATTACCAGTGAAATGGTGTTATTGGACCATAAATCTTATAAGGATTACCTTCAGAAACTCAGCAAAACTATCAGACTTATTGACAGGATCATCAAGAAACGCATGTAGACCGCTTAGTGGTACAGATGGTGGTTGGGTAGATGCAGAGGATTGTGTTGTGTCAGTTCCTTTGGGGGTACGAAGAGTGTTGAATGGAGGAGTCTCAAAAGTATCATCATCATCAGTTTCTTCATCATTGTCATCATCATTATCTTCTTCTTCAATCTCAGTGAATTCCGTAATATTACCACCAGCAGTGGTTTCATCATCATCATCCTTTTGAAGAATCAATTATGTGATGAACAAAGACAAATAAGTATATTGTGAACTTTTAAAATGAAATAAACAAACAATATAAGCATGAAATATACTTTTTTTCTTTGGCTTTTTAGTAGCCTCACTCATTGGACGCTTCCCAGCGTGTTTAGAACTTTTGCCAGCCTTCTTGGCGCTGGACGGTGGAGGAGTAGTTTCGGTGATTTCAACATCAGGAGATGGTTGAACAGTGCTACCATCTCCACCATCAACAGGCTGCTCTGGGCTCTTCAGCTGTTGCTCAAATTCAGCATCTTTGGCTTTATCAGCCTCAATTTCAGCAGGAGTTTTGAGTCGTTCAGAAACAATCAAGGGATCTAGATTGGTCTTCTTAAAAGTTCTGTAAACCTGAATCTCTTCTTCTGCAATCGAATAACATACAAACAAGCAGAAACATATATAAGAATGTATACAACTCATGGCAACATAACAAAGAGCAAAATATATCAATAAAGGTGCCTACCACGGCCTTCCCAGTACAACACCTGCATATATTCAGCACGCCAATTGATACTCATTTTACAGAGAACTAATATGGCTTCATAATCATTATATGACCTTTGTGGAAATTGGAATGTCTTCAAAGTGTCAAGAATAAAATTTTCATCATCAGATAACGTGATAGACTTGCTAACCCCTATGGTAGTTTTTATCCATCCACGAACACATGCCCAGGCATCCTGAACAACCCTCTCATTTACAAAGAAATAGGGATCTTTCCAGTTTTTTAATTAACTTTTCTTCACCCCAGTAAAAGCCTTATTCGGCTTATTATCAAATGTATACCAGCATTTACTAACTAATCTAGTTCTAAAGAGTTCATGGAAAATATTTACATTCGGGACTTCTTTTTCAGCATTACAGTACATTTTAAAAAGAATAATTTTTTGTAAACCTAAAGGATTAATTTGACTAAGCCCTATCCCATAATGGGCAAGAATCTTTTAAAGAGAACAAGAAAGAGGAATACGGAGGTTTCCTACAGTCAATTGAAGTTTATAGAGGGTAATCATCTTCTTAGGAGGTTTATTGGCCCTATCGCTAGGCAAGGGAACAATGGGATTTAACAATCTAAGATGTCTATGCTTTCTACATAATCGTTCTATATCAGCTTCGGTAATACTAGAAGGGATGGTGCTTACATCACGGTTGTCCCTCTGAGAAGAAGTGCTGCTGGATTCGGCCATGGTACTATGAAAAATAAAAATTCAAGCAGAAGAGAAAGATAAGTGATCACTGACCTTACACTTAACAGACCACTAAAATGAATAAATTGCAAGATATCTTCACAGCAAATAATCAGTTTTCGGAAAAGGAAAAAGGAAAAGGGAACGGACTATTTATAGTCAAACAAATTGATAATAAAGGGATGAGATTGAGACACATATATGAGCCAGATCAATAGAACGAGCAATTTAAATTTGGAAAATAAATTAAAAAGATTTTGGGGGAAAATTCATAATTGGTAATGTGACGTCAGCACAGAGAAACAGACGGCTACAGCAGTTTTGTGTCTTCGAGGAAAAAGGCATCTTTTATTTTTTAGTTTAATGACTTTATTTTTTTACAAAAATAAAGACATTAAAATAGGAGGACTTAATGGTGTATCCTAGGGGATACACACATAAAAACACCATTTTTATACAGAAAAATGGATCAAAAAGCATAAGAGATAACAAAAGTTGGTGGTTTTCAGCATTTACCGCCCAACGTGTAGCAGGCCGCCCAGCATCAAGCGTAAGCCCTGCAGGTAGCTTCTGTGCTTAAGCCCTTTAACTCAGTGCGTGAACGGCACAAAGCCACGTCAGCACATACCACCAACCTTCCGGATACTTCGCACAACAGAATTAATCAGCGATTGACACGTGTATCCCAAGAATTTCGGACATTCTACGCCTATAAATAGACCCCCTGGGTCACCACATTTGACATCATTCTAATCTGAACTTCAGTCAGAGAGAAGTACATTTTCTCTCTCACACAGTTCTTTCTCACTCTAAACGCACATTAGCCGCTTAGCAGCCATACGCTAGACGGATCAATTACAGATTGATCCCCAGATTGATTGAGGCCACCCCAAGATCTCTAATCCGTGTTCCAAGTCTGCAGAGATTATTTCTCGAGGGCAAACAACAATCAACAGTATACGCCACACGCTGAGCAGCTATTGTCTTGTACTGGTACCTTACAGCCGCTACACGGAAAATTGTACCAACATTAATATAATATAAATATTATGAGTTAATTATATAGATAATTAAATATGGGATTAGACAATTATATAATTTTTTTTATTTATTTATTTACTGATCTTATATTAATAATAATATTATTTGATTAATTTATATTTTATATAGACATCATCTATTTTGAATTATATATATACATTAGTTAAATTCATCTTTAATTCAATTAAATACCAAATAAATATGAATATACTTTTAATAAGTTTATTTCAGTATATCAAAATGTAGAAAAATTTTAATAAAATATATCTAACTCTTTTTTGTATTTATCTTTGTTTTTATTTCTTAATTATGCATAAAACAAGTTTAATTCCATAATAATTACTAATTCGACTCAAATACATATATATTCAATTTTTACAGACTAAGATAAATATAATAATTGTATGAAATTTTTATAAAAATATTCTATTCAAAATTTCTAATTTATATGCAATTTACATTGGTTTTTCTATGATTGTTTAATACCTAAAATACTTAAAAATAGGTAAACAAATTTAAAACTAGTTTCTCCATTTTTTGAAGATCCTAATAACCATAATAAACATATAAACATTTTATAAAAAAATTTATCTCAGTTATTTATATTTATTTTTATTCTTATATTATAAGTACACACTTAATTCATTAATTGATAAATAAATAAGATAAAAGTTATCAAAAATTCATATAACTCATAAGTAAGTTTTACATACTAATATAATAATTTTATAAGTGCTAAATCGATTTTTATGAATTTTAACTAATTTTTTACATTATATATAATAAATCTAATATATAAATAGTATAAATACGTTTTTAAATGCTTAAATAATTCTTATAAATACATTTTCGTTTTCATTAATTCTTATAAGTTATTTTTAACCTGGAAAAATTATATTTACTATTTATGAGTATGTATAATAATTTTTATTGATTTTCTCATTTATTAAACAATTTCCGAATATAAATAAATAGAGAATAATTATGTAATTATTATGTAATTCTAGATTTCTACTTTAATAATTTATATATGAGTAATAACATCTGTAAAAAAAATTTTACAATTTTTATGACTTTTAATGATTTAATTCGATTTATTATGTATTTCCCTAATTATCGCTACACAATAACAATATTAATAATTCGTATTTAATTTTTACAAAAATTAGAAAAAATATTTTCATCAATTAATATATGGTATATAGGTTAGGAAACCTGTAAAAATTATTTTTCTTAATTTTTTGTAATTTTTACATATTTAAACATATTTTTAATCATATTTGTATTTAAATTTGATTTTAATAACAATTAAGCATTAAATTCTAATTTTATAAAATATAAAATTTTCTAGAATCTTGAACATTTATTTTATGATTTTATAACATAGTATATGCATTTAATTTTTTTATTTATAATTTATAAATAATAAAAAATACAATCGGCTATAAAAAAATATAAACTGAAATAAAAAAAATTAAAGAAAGGAAAGAAACTTACAAAGTATTTCTTTAAGAGAGAATGAGAGTTTTCTTGAATTTTTGTGACAGTTTATGAAGAGGATGGTGGTATTTATAGTAAAAAATGGATTTAAAAAAATAAAAATTAAATAAAGAATGATGATAATACCGAAACCTTTTAAAATTTAAATGTGTTGATAATCTTTGTTTTATCTAAAAAAAATGTATATAGTCACATTTTGATTTAAAATACATTTTCCTTTAAATTAAAAAAAAATTATCCCTTTCCCTAAAAAAAGTTCGGCCGACTTTTATAAAGATTTTATTTTATATATATATTTTATTATTATTATTTGAATTTTAAAAGATAAATCTTACATAATGGAATTCTATATTAACAATGTAGTTTTATAATTTGTAATTATGCCACAAGGTTTTAATACTAGTCATTTTACATAAAGTGTATATATGTTAACTTTAATTATCACTATGTGTTGTCTTAAAAAAAACATTTAGTCAATGTATACTTAAGTAAAATAATACATATTAAATAAACTTGCAGATAACCTTAGGGGTATTTTGGTAAACTTAGAAGTGGAAAAACTGAGGGTCCTTATAAAAATATTTAATTATTTAATTAATAAAAATATTAATATATTAATTGTACAATATGAGAAACATTATGTACAATCTTTTGATAAAACGCATTCATGACCATATGTACAATATTTGAATTATTATGTACAACCTAATGGTAAAACACCATCATAACCATGTGTATAATATTTGAAGTATTATGTATAACCTAATGGTAAAACAACCTGCATGACTATATATACAAAATATTGGAAGCATTAGGTTCAACATTATAAGAAAACACTCCAATGGCCATATATACAATATTTAATATAAATTGTACAATATTTTACAAAACACCTCATGAACACATATACAAACTTTGAAATATATTGTACACCCTTCATATAATAATGTATTTTAATTTTCAAAAAAAAACTCTGGAGTCATTTGTTATTACTAATAATTATTATTAAATATATAAATATTTAATTTTTAAGAAACTTTATTACTATTATTTATTATTATAATTATAATTATAATTATAATTATAATTATAATTATAATTATAATTATAATTATAATTATAATTATAATTATAATTATAATTATAATTATAATTATAATTATAATTATGATTATATTTTATTATTATTTAAATATAGGTTCTCTTTACGAGATTAAATACGTTACATATGTATTCAAAATATATGTTTTAATAGTAATTGTGATGAAAATTAAAAGTGAGTGGTGGAAGAATGAAGGTAGCTCATTTATTCTCTTAAATATGTTTGTAATTTATCTTTGATTATTTCGGATACATATGTTACGGGCAAAGTATTTGTGGTACATTTTCGTTGTAATTATTTGTTATATGCATTTTATAAGCTTCAATTATTTGGTTATGTATTCAATGGTTTGGTAAGTATTCTCGATAATACTATGTTTAAACTTTAATCATTTAATAAACCCATAATTTTACACGCCTTTTTACTACTAAGAATAAGATTAACAATATGGTTTGCTTTTCGAAAAAACAAACACTACAAATATTCAAGTACCCCACCACATTATAAACTAAATCATCCAGCAAGCGCTTGAATGTTTATGTCATCATTAGATGTGTTAAGTTCAAAACATACTATGTATGTATCAACATGTCGACTAATACAATCTCTTCGAGTCGACTGTGAACTCCGATGATAGAAGCGGATTCGAGATGACCAATCTCTAACAAGAGATAAAATTTTAAAATCTCTACTCCTTATAAATCATGTGAATCAATGCTGACGTGTCACCTTAATAATCACCCAGATTGAGATTTTCCACATGTTAATTCATCAATTAATCATGATTAATTGTGTTAGTTACAAAAAAAATTACACGTGGCCCAGTAAATCCCTTGAAATAGGGCGACAGTTTCATCTTAATTTCATAACTGCCTCACTATCTGAAATGTCCGGTTCTTATTGATTAAAAACGTTCCATATTAATTGATTTCGTTGCGAGGTTTTGACCTATATATGAGACGTTTTTCAAAGACTGCATTCATTTTTAAAACAAACCATAACCTTTATTTCATAAATAAAGGTTTAAAAAGCTTTACGTAGATTATCAAATAATGATAATCTAAAATATCCTGTTTACACACGACCATTACATAATGGTTTACAATACAAATATGTTACATCGAAATCAGTTTCTTGAATGCAGTTTTTACACAATATCATACAAACATGGACTCCAAATCTTGTCCTTATTTTAGTATGCAACAGCGGAAGCTCTTAGTATTCACTTGAGAATAAACATGCTTTAAACGTCAACAAAAATGTTGGTGAGTTATAGGTTTAACCTATATATATCAAATCGTAACAATAGACCACAAGATTTCATATTTCAATACACATCCCATACATAGAGATAAAAATCATTCATATGGTGAACACCTGGTAACCGACATTAACAAGATGCATATATATAAGAATATCCCCATCATTCCGGGACACCCTTCGGATATGATATAAATTTTGAAGTACTAAAGCATCCGGTACTTTGGATGGGGTTTGTTAGGCCCAATAGATCTATCTTTAGGATTCGCGTCAATTAGGGTGTCTGTTCCTTAATTCTTAGATTACCGGACTTAATAAAAAGGGGCATATTCGATTTCGATAATTCAGCCATAGAATGTAGTTTCACGTACTTGTGTCTATTTTGTAAATCATTTATAAAACCTGCATGTATTCTCAACCCAAAAATATTATATTTTAAAAGTGGGTTTATAACTCACTTTCACAGATTTTTACTTCGTCGGGAAGTAAGACTTGGCCACTGGTTGATTCACGAACCTATAACAATATATACATATATATCAAAGTACGTTCAAAATATATTTACAACATTTTTAATATATTTTGATGTTTTAAGTTTATTAAGTCAGCTGTCCTCGTTAGTAACCTACAAGTAGTTATCCATAGTTAGATGTACAGAAATAAATCGATAAATATTATCTTAAATCAATCCATGACCCAGTGTATACGTATCTCAGTATTGATCACAACTTAAACTATATATATTTTGGAATCAACCTCAACCCTGTATAGCTAACTCCAACATTCACATATAGAGTGTCTATGGTTGTTCCGAAATATATATAGATGTGTCGACATGATAGGTCGAAACATTGTATACGTGTTTATGGTATCTCAAGATTACATAATATACAATACAAGTTGATTAAGTTATGGTTGGAATAGATTTGTTACCAATTTTCACGTAGCTAAAATGAGAAAAATTATCCAATCTTGTTTTACCCATAACTTCTTCATTTTAAATCCGTTTTGAGTGAATCAAATTGCTATGGTTTCATATTGAACTCTATTTTATGAATCTAAACATAAAAAGTATAGGTTTATAGTCAGAAAAATAAGTTACAAGTCATTTTTGTAAAGGTAGTCATTTCAGTCGAAAGAACGACGTCTAGATGACCATTTTAGAAAACATACTTCCACTTTGAGTTTAACCATAATTTTTGGATACAGTTTCATGTTCATAATAAAAATCAATTTTCCCAGAATAACAACTTTTAAATCAAAGTTTATCATAGTTTTTAATTAACTAACCCAAAACAGCCCGCGGTGTTACTACGACGGCGTAAATCTGATTTTACGGTGTTTTTCGTGTTTTCAGGTTTTAAATCATTAAGTTAGCATATCATATAGATATAGAACATGTGTTTAGTTGATTTTAAAAGTCAAGTTAGAAGGATTAACTTTTATTTGCGAACAAGTTTAGAATTAACTAAACTATGTTCTAGTGATTACAAGTTTAAACCTTCGAATAAGATAGCTTTATATGTATGAATCGAATGATGTTATGAACATCATTACTACCTCAAGTTCCTTGGATAAACCTACTGGAAATGAGAAAAATAGATCTATCTTCAAAGGATCCTTGGATGGCTTGAAAGTTCTTGAAGCAGAATCATGACACGAAAACAATTTCAAGTAAGATTTCCACTCGAAATAAGATTGTTATAGTTATAGAAATTGAATTAAAGTTTGAATATGATTATTACCTTGTATTAGAAAGATAACCTACTGTAAGTAAAAAAGGTTTCTTGATCTTGGATGATTACTTGGAATGGATTTAGAAAACTTGAAAGTAAACTTGCAATCTTGGAAGTATTCTTGATTTTATTAAACTAGAACTTTTGGAATTTATGAAGAACACTTAGAACTTGAAGATAGAACTTGAGAGAGATCAATTAGATGAAGAAAATTGAAGAATGAAAGTGTTTGTAGGTGTTTTTGGTCGTTGGTTTATGGATTAGATATAAAGGATATGTAATTTTGATTTCATGTAAATAAGTCATGAATGATTACTCATATTTTTGTAATTTTATGAGATATTTCATGCTAGTTGCCAAATGATGGTTCCCACGTGTGTTAGGTGACTCACATGGGCTGCTAAGAGCTGATCATTGGAGTGTATATACCAATAGTACATACATCTAAAAGCTGTGTATTGTACGAGTACGAATACGGGTGCAAACGAGTAGAATTGTTGATGAAAATGAACGAGGATGTAATTGTAGGAGTATTTTGATAAGTGTCTTGTAGTGTTTCAAAAGTCTATGAATACATATTAAAACACTACATGTATATATATTTTAACTGAGTCGTTAAGTCATCGTTAGTCGTTACATGTAAATGTTGTTTTGAAACCTTTAGGTTAACGATCTTGTTGAATGTTGTTAATCCATTGTTTATTATAACAAATAAGATGTTAAATTGTTATATTATCATGATATTATGATATATAATATATCTTAGTATGATATATATACAGTTAAATGCCGTTACAACGATAATCATTACATATATGTCTCGTTTCGAAATCATTAAGTTAGTAGTCTTATTTTTACATATGTATTTCATTGTTAATACACTTAATAATATATTTACTTATCATTTAACATAATTAACCAAGTGTATCAATATCTTAATATGATTCATATGTACCTAGTAAGACGTTGTTATAACGATAATCGTTATATATATCGTTTTCGAGTTTCTTAAAATAATAGTCTCATTTTTATGTATATAACTCATTGTTAAAATACCTAATGAGATACATACTTATAATAAAATCATGTTAACTATATATATCACCATATATATGTCATCGTATAGTTTTTACAAGTTTTAACGTTCGTGAATCACCGGTCAACTTGGGTGGTCAATTGTCTATATGAAAGCTATTTCAATTAATCAAGTCTTAACAAGTTTGATTGCTTGACATGTTGGAAACACTTAATCATGTAAATAACAATTTCGTTTAATATATATATAAACATGGAAAAGTTCGGGTCACTACAGTACCTACCCGTTAAATAAATTTCGTCCCGAAATTTTAAGCAGTTGGAGGTGTTGACGTATCTTCTGGAAATAAATGCGGGTATTTCTTCTTCATCTGATCTTCACGCTCCCAGGTGAACTCGGGTCCTCTACGAGCATTCCATCGAACCTTAACAATCGGTATCTTGTTTTGTTTAAGTCTCTTAACCTCACGATCCATTATTTCGACGGGTTCTTCAATGAATTGAAGTTTTTCATTGATTTGGATTTCGTCCAACGGAATAGTGAGATCTTCTTTAGCAAAACATTTCTTCAAATTTGAGACGTGGAAAGTGTTATGTACAGCCGCGAGTTATTAAGGTAGCTCCAGTTGGTAAGCTACTGGTCCGACACGATCTATAATCTTGAATGGTCCAATGTATCTTGGATTTAGTTTCCCCCGTTTACCAAATCGAACAACGCCTTTCCAAGGTGAAACCTTAAGCATGACCGTTTCTCTAATTTCAAACTCTATATCTTTTCTTTTACTGTCCGAGTAGCTCTTTTGTCGACTCTGGGCAGTTTTCAATCTTTGTTGAATTTGGATGATTTTCTCAGTAGTTTCTTGTATTATCTCCGGACCCGTAATCTGTCTATCCCCCACTTCACTCCAACAAATCGGAGACCTGTACTTTCTACCATAAAGTGCTTTAAACGGCGCCATCTCAATGCTTGAATGGTAGCTGTTGTTGTAGGAAAATTCTACTAACGGTAGATGTCGATCCCAACTGTTTCCGAAATCAATAACACATGCTCGTAGCATGTCTTCAAGCGTTTGTATCGTCCTTTCGCTCTGTCCATCAGTTTGTGGATGATAGGCAGTACTCATGTCTAGACGAGTTCCTAATGCTTGCTGTAATGTCTGCCAGAATCTTGAAATAAATCTGCCATCCCTATCAGAGATAATAGAGATTGGTATTCCATGTCTAGAGACGACTTCCTTCAAATACAGTCGTGCTAACTTCTCCATCTTGTCATCTTCTCTTATTGGCAGGAAGTGTGCTGATTTGGTGAGACGATCAACTATTACCCAAATAGTATCAAAACCACTTGCAGTCCTTGGCAATTTAGTGATGAAGTAGACCTGATGGTTTCTGATGCTCAGCTTTGACCTTAGAACACGTCAAACATTCTCCTACGTATTTAGCAACATCGGCTTTCATACCCGGCCACCAAAAATGTTTCTTGAGATCCTTGTACATCTTCCCCGTTCCAGGATGTATTGATTATCTGGTTTTATGAGCTTCTCTAAGTACCATTTCTCTCATATCTCTAAATTTTGGTACCCAAATTCTTTGAAGCCCTATACCGGATTCCGTCTTCCCGAATATTAAGATGCTTCTCCGATCCTTTGAGTATTTCATCCTTTAAATTTCCCTCTTTTAAAACTCCTTGTTGCGCCTCCTTTATTTGAGTAGTAAGGTTAGTGTGAATCATTATATTCATAGATTTTACTCGAATGGGTTCTCTGTCCTTTCTGCTGAAGGCGTCGGCTACCACATTTGCCTTCCCCGGGTGGTAACGAATCTCAAAGTCGTAATCATTCAACAATTCAATCCACCTACGCTGCCTCATATTCAGTTGTTTCTGATTAAATATGGGTTGAAGACTTTTGTGGTCGGTATATATAATACTTTTGACCCCATATAAGTAGTGCCTCCAAGTCTTTAATGCAAAAATAACCGCGCTTAATTCCAAATCATGCGTCGTATAATTTTGCTCGTGAATCTTCAATTGTCTAGACGCATAAGCAATCACCTTCGTCCGTTGCATTAATACACAACCGAGACCTTGCTTTGATGCGTCACAATAAATCATAAAATCATCATTCCCTTCAGGCAATGACAATATAGGTGCCGTAGTTAGCTTTTTCTTCAATAATTGAAATGCCTTTTCTTATTCATCCTTCCATTCAAATTTCTTCCCTTTATGAGTTAATGCAGTCAAGGGTTTTGCTATTTTGGAGAAATCTTGGATAAATCTTCTGTAGTAACCAGCCAATCCTAAAAATTGACGTATATGCTTCGGAGTTTTTGGGGTTTCCCACTTTTCAACGGTTTCGATCTTTGCCGGGTCCACCTGGATACCTTCTTTGTTCACTATGTGACCAAGGAATTGAACTTCTTCCAACCAAAATGCACACTTTGAAAACTTAGCGTACAGTTTTTCTTTCCTCAATACTTCTAGCACTTTTCTCAAATGTTCTTCGTGCTCTTGATCATTCTTTGAGTAAATAAGTATGTCATCGATGAAAACAATGACAAACTTGTCAAGATATGGCCCACACACTCGGTTCATAAGGTCCATGAACACAGCTGGTGCGTTAGTCAATCCAAACGGCATAACCATAAACTCGTAATGACCATAACGCGTCCTAAAAGCAGTTTTTGGAATATCATCCTCCTTTACTCGCATTTGATGATATCCAGAACGTAAATCGATCTTCGAATAAACCGACGAGTCTTGTAGTTGATCAAATAAGTCGTCAATTCTTGGCAGTGGATAACGGTTTTTGATGGTAAGTTTGTTCAACTCTCTGTAGTCAATACACAACCTAAATATACCATCCTTCTTCTTAACAAACAAAATAGGAGCTCCCCATGGTGATGTGCTTGGTCGAATGAAACCACGTTCTCATAGTTCTTGCAGTTGGCTTTGCAGTTCTTTCATCTCGCTGGGTGCGAGTCTATAAGGAGCACGAGCTATTGGTGCAGCTCCTGGTACAAGATCTATTTGAAATTCAACAGATCGATATGGAGGTAGTCCCGGTAATTCTTTCGGAAATACATCGGGAAATTCTTTTGCGACGGGAACATCATTGATGCTCTTTTCTTCAGTTTGTACTTTCTCGACGTGTGCTAGAACAGCATAGCAACCTTTTCTTATTAGTTTTTGTGCCTTCAAATTACTAATAAGATGTAGCTTCATGTTGCCCTTTTCTCCGTACACCATTAAGGGTTCTCCTTCTTCTCGTACAATGCGAATTGCATTTTTATAACATACGATCTCTGCTTTCACCTTCTTCAGCCAGTCCATGCCAACTATTACATCAAACCTGCCTAACTCTACTGGTATCAAATCAATCTTAAATATTTCGCTACCCAGTTTAATTTCTCGATTCCGGCATATATTATCTGCTGAAATTAATTTACCATTTGCTAATTCGAGTAAAAATTTACTATCCAACGGCGTCAATGGACAACTTAATTTAGCACAAAAATCTCTACTCATATAACTTCTATCCGCACCCGAATCAAATAAAACGTAAGCAGATTTATTGTCAATAAGAAACGTACCTGTAACAAGCTCCGGGTCTTCCTGTGCCTCTGCCGCATTAATATTGAAAACTCTTCCGTGGCTTTGTCCATTTGTGTTCTCCTGGTTCGGGCAATTTCTAATAATGTGGCCCGGTTTTCCACATTTATAACAAACTACATTGGCATAACTTGCTCCGACACTACTTGCTCCGCCATTACTCGTTCTGACACCATTTGTTACTTTTGTTCTGTTAACCCCTAGTCCGTAGACCTCACACTTCGCCGCGCTATGACCATTTCTTTTACACTTGTTGCAAAATTTGGTGCAGAACCCCGAGTGATACTTTTCACACCTTTGGCATAGCTGCTTCTGATTGTTGTTGTTGTTGCGGTTGTTATTGTTGTTGGGATGATTGTTGTAGTTGATGTTGTTGTTGTTGTTGTTGTTGTTGTTGTTGTTGTTGTTGTTGTTGTTGTTGTTGGGCCGTTTGTTGTAGTTGCGATTGATGTTGCGATTGTTGGGATAATTGTTGCGATTATTATTGTAATTGCTGTTGTTGTTGTATTGGTGATTCTTATCACCGTTTTCCTCCCACTTTCTTTTGACTTGCTTCATATTGGCCTCTTCAGCCGTCTGTTCTTTAATTCTTTCCTCAATCTGGTTCACTAGTTTGTGAGCCATTCTACATGCCTGTTGTATGGAGGCGGGCGCGTGTGAACTTATATCTTCTTGGATTCTTTCCGGTAATCCTTTCACAAACGCGTCGATCTTCTCTTCCTCATCTTCGAACGCTCCCGGACACAATAGGCACAATTCTGTGAATCGTCTTTCGTACGTGGTAATATCAAATCCTTGGGTTTGTAACCCTCTAAGTTCTATCTTGAGCTTATTGACCTCGATTCTAGGACGGTACTTCTTGTTCATCAAGTGCTTGAATGCTGACCACGGTAGTGAGTACGCATCATCTTGTCCCACTTGTTCTAGATAGGTATTCCACCATGTTAACGCAGAACCTGTGAAGGTATGCGTAGCATACTTCACTTTGTCCTCTTCAGTACACTTACTTATGGCAAACACCGATTCGACCTTCTCGGTCCACCGTTTCAATTCGATCGATCCTTCGGTTCCATCAAATTCCAAAGGTTTGCAGGCAGTGAATTCTTTGTAGGTGCATCCTACACGATTTCTTGTACTGCTAGATCCAAGGTTATTGTTAGTATGTAGCGCAGCCTGTACTGTGGCTATGTTTGAAGCTAGAAAAGTACGGAA
Source organism: Rutidosis leptorrhynchoides (assembly GCF_046630445.1). Classification (NCBI taxonomy): domain Eukaryota; kingdom Viridiplantae; phylum Streptophyta; class Magnoliopsida; order Asterales; family Asteraceae; genus Rutidosis; species Rutidosis leptorrhynchoides. Next base: position 225,715,913 of record NC_092333.1, on the reverse strand, counting down.
TTCCTCTTCATTCATATTCACGGTGTGTCGAGTAGTCGGTGCCATTTCCTTCAAAATAGTCAAATGGAACAAGTTAATCATACAGAATATTAAGAGTAGTTAATAGTATTTCGTAGCATAATATGAACTCATTTATAAAAGCTTTTTCTTCATATTAGCGTTTTATAAGTTTATATTCGGGTAGTACCTACCCGTTAAGTTCATACTTAGTAGCTAATATAGAATTCAACTACTACAATTCTATATGAAAAACTGATTATAATAATATTTCGCGTTCAAACTTTTATACAATATTTTACAAATTTACAATACCGCTTATTTTACATAAAGCATGAAATATAGCACACAATAACTTTGATACAAGATAGTTGTGAAGATAATTCTAGCTAATACACAAGTCGTTTAGCAAAGGCAATAAAGACACGTAATTCATACGTCCAGAAACAAGTCATGCATTCTGGTTTTACTAGGACTACTTTCCATCCTTGGTCTTGTGGAACATAACTGTTATGTGAAATGTCCCGTTCTTATTGATTAAAAATGTTCCATATTAATTGATTTCGTTGCGAGGTTTTGACCTCTATATGAGACGTTTTTCAAAGACTGCATTCATTTTAAAACAAACCATAACCTTTATTTCATCAATAAAGGTTTAAAAAGCTTTACGTAGATTATCAAATAATGATAATCTAAAATATCCTGTTTACACACGACTATTACATAATGGTTTACAATACAAATATGTTACAACAAAATAAGTTTCTTGAATGCAGTTTTTACACAATATCATACAAGCATGGACTCCAAATCTCGTCCTTATTTAAGTATGCGACAGCGGAAGCTCTTAATAATCACCTGAGAATAAACATGCTTAAAACGTCAATAAAAATGTTGGTGAGTTATAGGTTTAACCTATATATATCAAATCATAATAATAGACCACAAGATTTCATATTTCAATACACATCCCATACATAGAGATAAAAATCATTCATATGGTGAACACCTGGTAACCGACATTAACAAGATGCATATATAAGAATATCCCCATCATTCCGGGACACCCTTCGGATATGATATAAATTTTGAAGTACTAAAGCATCCGGTACTTTGGATGGGGTTTGTTAGGCCCAATAGATCTATCTTTAGGATTCGCGTCAATTAGGGTGTCTGTTCCCTAATTGTTAGATTACCAGACTTAATAAAAAGGGGCATATTCGATTTCGATAATTCAACCATAGAATGTAGTTTCACGTACTTGTGTCTATTTTGTAAATCATTTATAAAACCTGCATGTATTCTCATCCAAAAAAATATTAGATTTTAAAAGTGGGACTATAACTCACTTTCACAGATTTTTACTTTGTCGGAAAGTAAGACTTGGCCACTGGTTGATTCACGAACCTATAACAATATATACATATATATCAAAGTATGTTCAAAATATATTTACAACACTTTTAATATATTTTGATGTTTTAAGTTTATTAAGTCAGCTGTCCTCGTTAGTAACCTACAACTAGTTGTCCACAGTTAGATGTACAGAAATAAATCGATAAATATTATCTTGAATCAATCCACGACCCAGTGTATACGTATCTCAGTATTGATCACAACTCAAACTATATATATTTTGGAATCAACCTCAACCATGTATAGCTAACTCCAACATTCACATATAGAGTGTCTATGGTTGTTCCGAAATATATATAGATGTGTCGACATGATAGGTCGAAACATTGTATACGTGTCTATGGTATCTCAAGATTACATAATATACAATACAAGTTGATTAAGTTATGGTTGGAATAGATTTGTTACCAATTTTCACGTAGCTAAAATGAGAAAAATTATCCAATCTTGTTTTACCCATAACTTCTTCATTTTAAATCCGTTTTGAGTGAATCAAATTGCTATGGTTTCATATTGAACTCTATTTTATGAATCTAAACAGAAAAGGTATAGGTTTATAGTCAGAAAAATAAGTTACAAGTCGTTTTTGTAAAGGTAGTCATTTCAGTCGAAAGAACAACGTCTAGATGACCATTTTAGAAAACATACTTTCACTTTGAGTTTAACCATAATTTTTGGATATAGTTTCATGTTCATAATAAAAATCATTTTCTCATAATAACAACTTTTAAATCAAATTTTATCATAGTTTTTAATTAACTAACCCAAAACAGCCCGCGGTGTTACTACGACGGCGTAAATCCGGTTTTACGGTGTTTTTCGTGTTTCCAGGTTTTAAATCATTAAGTTAGCATATCATATAGATATAGAACATGTGTTTAGTTGATTTTAAAAGTCACGTTAGAAGGATTAACTTTTGTTTGCGAACAAATTTAGAATTAACTAAACTATGTTCTAGTGATTACAAGTTTAAACCTTCGAATAAGATAGCTTTATATATATGAATCGAATGATGTTATGAACATCATTACTACCTTAAGTTCCTTGGATAAACCTACTGGAAAAGAGAAAAATGGATCTAGCTTCAACGGATCCTTGGATGGCTCGAAGTTCTTGAAGCAGAATCATGACACGAAAACAAGTTCAAGTAAGATCATCACTTGAAATAAGATTGTTATAGTTATAGAAATTGAACCAAAGTTTGAATATGATTATTACCTTGTATTAGAATGATAACCTACTGTAAGAAACAAATATTTCTTGAGGTTGGATGATCACCTTACAAGATTGGAAGTGAGCTAGCAAACTTGAAAGTATTCTTGATTTTATGTAACTAGAACTTGTAGAATATATGAAGAACACTTAGAACTTGAAGATAGAACTTGAGAGAGATCAATTAGATGAAGAAAATTGAAGAATGAAAGTGTTTGTAGGTGTTTTTGGTCGTTGGTGTATGGATTAGATATAAAGGATATGTAATTTTGTTTTCATGTCAATAAGTCATGAATGATTACTCATATTTTTGTAATTTTATGAGATATTTCATGCTAGTTGCCAAATGATGGTTCCTACATGTGTTAGGTGACTCACATGGGCTGCTAAAAGCTGATCATTGGAGTGTATATACTAATAGTACATACATCTAAAAGCTGTGTATTGTACGAGTACGAATACGGGTGCATACGAGTAGAATTGTTGATGAAACTGAACGAGGATGTAATTGTAAGCATTTTTGTTAAGTAGAAGTATTTTGATAAGTGTATTGAAGTCTTTCAAAAGTGTATAAATACATATTAAAACACTACATGTATATACATTTTAACTGAGTAGTTAAGTCATCGTTAGTCGTTACATGTAAGTGTTGTTTTGAAACCTTTAGGTTAACGATCTTGTTAAATGTTGTTAACCCAATGTTTATAATATCAAATGAGATTTTAAATTATTATATTATCATGATATTATCATGTATGAATATCTCTTAATATGATATATATACATTAAATGTCTTTACAACGATAATCGTTACATATATGTCTCGTTTAAAAATCATTAAGTTAGTAGTCTTGTTTTTACATATGTAGTTCATTGTTAATATACTTAATGATATATTTACTTATCATAGTATCATGTTAACTATATATATATCCATATATATGTCATCATATAGTTTTTACAAGTTTTAACGTTCGTGAATCACCGGTCAACTTGGGTGGTCAATTGTCTATATGAAACATATTTCAATTAATCAAGTCTTAACAAGTTTGATTGCTTAACATGTTGGAAACATTTAATCATGTAAATATCAATCTCAATTAATATATATAAACATGGAAAAGTTCGGGTCACTACAGTACCTACCCGTTAAATAAATTTCGTCCCGAAATTTTAAGCTGTTGAAGGTGTTGACGAATCTTCTGGAAATAGATGCGGGTATTTCTTCTTCATTTGATCTTCATGCTCCTAGGTGAACTCGGGTCCTCTACGAGCATTCCATCGAACCTTAACAATTGGTATCTTGTTTTGCTTAAGTCTTTTAACCTCACGATCCATTATTTCGACGGGTTCTTCGATGAATTGAAGTTTTTCGTTGATTTGGATTTCATCTAACGGAATAGTGAGATCTTCTTTAGCAAAACATTTCTTCAAATTCAAGACGTGGAAAGTGTTATGTACAGCCGCGAGTTGTTGAGGTAACTCAAGTCGGTAAGCTACTGGTCCGACACGATCAATAATCTTTAATAGTCCAATATACCTTGGATTTAATTTCCCTCGTTTACCAAATCGAACAACGCCTTTCCAAGGTGCAACTTTAAGCATGACCATCTCTCTAATTTCAAATTCTATATCTTTTCTTTTAATGTCAGCGTAGCTCTTTTGTCGACTTTGGGCGGTTTTCAACCGTTGTTGAATTTGGATGATCTTCTCGGTAGTTTCTTGTATAATCTCCGGACCCGTAATCTGTCTATCCCCCACTTCACTCCAACAAATCGGAGACCTGCACTTTCTACCATAAAGTGCTTCAAACGGTGCCATCTCAAATGCTTGAATGGTAGCTGTTGTTGTAGGAAAATTCTGCTAACGGTAGATGTCGATCCCAACTATTTCCGAAATCAATAACACATGCTCGTAGCATGTCTTCAAGCGTTTGTATCGTCCTTTCGCTCTGCCCATCAGTTTGTGGATGATAGGCAGTACTCATGTCTAGACGAGTTCCTAATGCTTGCTGTAATGTCTGCCAGAATCTTGAAATAAATCTGCCATCCCTATCAGAGATAATAGAGATTGGTATTCCATGTCTGGAGACGACTTCCTTCAAATACAGTTGTGCTAACTTCTCCATCTTGTCATCTTCTCTTATTGGAAGGAAGTGTGCTGATTTGGTGAGACGATCAACTATTACCCAAATAGTATCAAAACCACTTGCAGTCCTTGGCAATTTAGTGATGAAATCCATGGTAATGTTTTCCCATTTCCATTCTGGGATTTCGGGTTGTTGAAGTAGACCTGATGGTTTCTGATGCTCAGCTTTGACCTTAGAACACGTCAAACATTCTCCTACATATTTAGCAACATCGTCTTTCATACCCGGCCACCAAAAATGTTTCTTGAGATCCTTGTACATCTTCCCCGTTCCAGGATGTATTGAGTATCTAGTTTTATGAGCTTCTCTAAGTACCATTTCTCTCATATCTCCAAATTTTGGTACCCAAATCCTTTCAGCCCTATACCGGGTTCCGTCTTCCCGAATATTAAGATGCTGCTCCGATCCTTTGGGTATTTCATCCTTTAAATTTCCTTCTTTTAAAACTCCTTGTTGCGCCTCCTTTATTTGAGTAGTAAGGTTATTATGAATCATTATATTCATAGATTTTACTCGAATGGGTTCTCTGTCCTTCCTGCTCAAGGCATCGGCTACCACATTTGCCTTCCCCGGGTGGTAACGAATCTCAAAGTCGTAATCATTCAATAATTCAATCCACCTACGCTGCCTCATATTCAGTTGTTTCTGATTAAATATGTGTTGAAGACTTTTGTGGTCGGTATATATAATACTTTTGACCCCATATAAGTAGTGCCTCCAAGTCTTTAATGCAAAAACAACCGCGCCTAATTCCAAATCATGCGTCGTATAATTTTGTTCGTGAATCTTCAATTGTCTAGACGCATAAGCAATCACCTTCGTTCGTTGCATTAATACACAACCGAGACCTTGCTTTGATGCGTCACAATAAATCACAAAATCATCATTCCCTTCAAGCAATGACAATATAGGTGCCGTAGTTAGCTTTTTCTTCAATAACTGAAACGCATTCTCTTGTTCATCATTCCATTCAAATTTCTTCCCTTTATGCGTTAATGCAGTCAAGGGTTTTGCTATTTTGGAGAAATCATGGATGAATCTTCTGTAGTAACCAGCCAATCCTAAAAATTGACGTATATGCTTCGGAGTTTTTGGGGTTTCCCACTTTTCAACGGTTTCGATCTTTGCCGGGTCCACCTGGATACCTTCTTTGTTCACTATGTGACCGAGGAATTGAACTTCTTCCAACCAAAATGCACACTTTGAAAACTTAGCGTACAGTTTTTCTTTCCTCAATACTTCTAGCACTTTTCTCAAATGTTCTTCGTGCTCTTGATCATTCTTTGAGTAAATAAGTATGTCATCGATGTAAACAATGACAAACTTGTCAAGATATGGCCCACACACTCGGTTCATAAGGTCCATGAACACAGCTGGTGCATTAGTTAAACCAAACGGCATGACCATAAACTCGTAATGACCGTAACGTGTTCTGAAAGCAGTCTTTGGAATATCATCTTCTTTCACCCGCATTTGATGATACCCGGAACGTAAGTCAAGCTTTGAATAAACAGACGAGCCTTGTAGTTGATCAAATAAGTCGTCGATTCTCGGTAGTGGGTAGCGGTTCTTGATGGTAAGTTTGTTCAACTCTCGGTAGTCGATACACAACCTGAATGTACCATCTTTCTTCTTGACAAACAAAACAGGAGCTCCCCACGGTGATGTGCTTGGTCGAATGAAACCACGCTCTAAAAGTTCTTGTAATTGGCTTTGCAGTTCTTTCATCTCGCTGGGTGTGAGTCTGTAAGGAGCACGAGCTATTGGTGCAGCTCCTGGTACAAGATCTATTTGAAATTCAACGGATCGATGTGGGGGTAATCCCGGTAATTCTTTCGGAAATACATCGGGAAATTCTTTTGCAATGGGAACATCATTGATGCTCTTTTTTTCAGTTTGTACTTTCTCGACGTGTGCTAGAACAGCATAGCAACCTTTTCTTATTAGTTTTTGTGCCTTCAAATTACTAACAAGATGTAGCTTCGTGTTGCCCTTTTCTCCGTACACCATTAAGGGTTTTCCTTTTTCTCGTATAATGCGAATTGCATTTTTGTAACAAACGATCTCCGCTTTCACTTCTTTCAACCAGTCCATACCAATTATCACATCGAAACTCCCTAACTCCACTGGTATCAAATTAATCTTAAATGTTTCGCTAACCAGTTTAATTTCTCGATTCCGACATATATTATCTGCTGAAATTAATTTACCATTTGCCAATTCGAGTAAAAATTTACTATCCAAAGGCGTCAATGGACAACTTAATTTAGCACAAAAATCTCTACTCATATAGCTTCTATCCGCACCCGAATCAAATAAAACGTAAGCAGATTTACTGTCAATAAGAAACGTACCCGTAACAAGCTCCGGGTCTTCCTGTGCCTCTGCCGCATTAATATTGAAAACTCTTCCGCGGCCTTGTCCATTCGTGTTCTCCTGGTTCGGGCAATTTCTAATAATGTGGCCCGGTTTTCCACATTTATAACAAACTACATTGGCATAACTTCCTCCGACACTACTTGCTCCGCCATTACTCGTTCCGACACCATTTGTTCCTTTCGTTCTATTAACCCCTGGTCCGTAGACCTCACACTTCGCCGCGCTATGACCATTTCTTTTACACTTGTTGCAAAATTTGGTGCAGAACCCCGAGTGATACTTTTCACACCTTTGGCATAGCTGCTTCTGATTGTTGTTGTTGTTGCGGTTATTATTGTTGTTGGGATGATTGTTGTAGTTGCTGTTGTTGTTGTTGTTGTTGTTGGGCCATTTGTTGTAGTTGCGATTGATGTTGCGATTGTTGGGATAATTGTTGCGATTATTGTTGTAATTACTGTTGTTGTTGTATTGGTGATTCTTATCACCGTTTTCCTCCCACTTTCTTTTGACTTGCTTCACATTGGCCTCTTCAGCAGTCTGTTCTTTAATTCTTTCTTCAATCTGGTTCACTAGTTTGTGAGCCATTCTACATGCCTGTTGTATGGAGGCGGGCTCGTGTGAACTTATATCTTCTTGGATTCTTTCCGGTAATCCTTTCACAAATGCGTCGATCTTCTCTTCCTCATCTTCGAATGCTCCCGGACACAATAGGCACAATTCTGTGAATCGTCTTTCGTACGTGGTAATATCAAATCCTTGGGTTCGTAACCCTCTAAGTTCTGTCTTGAGCTTATTGACCTCGGTTCTGGGACGGTACTTCTCGTTCATCAAGTGCTTGAATGCTGACCACGGTAGTGCGTACGCATCATCTTGTCCCACTTGCTCTAGATAGGTATTCCACCACGTTAACGCAGAACCTGTGAAGGTATGCGTAGCGTACTTCACTTTGTTCTCTTCAGTACACTTACTTATGGCAAACACCGATTCGACCTTCTCGGTCCACCGTTTCAATCCGATCGATCCTTCGGTTCCATCAAATTCCAAAGGTTTGCAGGCAGTGAATTCTTTATAGGTGCATCCTACACGATTTCCTGTATTGCTAGATCCAAGGTTATTGTTGGTATGTAACGCAGCCTGTACTGCGGCTATGTTTGAAGCTAGAAAAGTACGGAATTCCTCTTCATTCATATTCACGGTGTGTCGAGTAGTCGGTGCCATTTCCTTCAAAATAGTCAAATGGAACAAGTTAATCATACAGAATATTAAGAGTAGTTAATAGTATTTCGTAGCATAATATGAACTCATTTATAAAAGCTTTTTCTTCATATTAGCATTTTATAAGTTTAAATTCGGGTAGTACCTACCCGTTAAGTTCATACTTAGTAGCTAATATACAATTCAACTACTACAATTCTATATGAAAAACTGATTATAATAATATTTCGCGTTTAAACTTTTATACAATATTTTACAAACTTACAATACCGCTTATGTTACATAAAGCATGAAATATAGCACACAATAACTTTGATACAAGATAGTTGTGAAGATATGAAAGGATCCGAAACTAATCATCCGGACGTTGTCCATATTGATTACAAACGAATTACAATAGTTGATAACATTGCGAGGTACTTGCCCTCTATATGATACATCTTACAAACGTTGCATTTATTCTTAAAAGGCAATCTATAGTTACATCCAGAATTGACATAATCGCCTGACATTTCATAATATTCAAATGACCTAAACCGCCATTTACTTAATAATAGTCTCTATGAACTTCAATGACTCGAATGCAACGCCTTATGATATAAGTCCTTAATAGCCTCAAGTAGTATCCTTAGTACGAGCTAATGCACAGCGGAAGACTTAATTCATACCTGAGAATAACATGCTTTAAAATGTCAACATAAAGTTGGTGAGATATAGGTTTAATGCCGGCAGCGATATATATATATATATATAGACCACAAGATTTCATATATAAACATTTTCATAAAAATATTCTAAGTGGTTGAGCACTTGGTAACCATACTTAACATTCAATCACGTCGCATATTCCCTTTAATATGAAATCTTACTACACCGTACCAAGTGTAGTCACAAAACGAAGTACTGTGCAACCGTTGAATACTGGTCGTCCAGTCCGGTTGGGGTTGTCAGGCCCGATAGATCTATCAACAGGATTCGCGTTTACAATACCGCTGTAAATATTAGTTACCAAGCTACAGGGAAGTATGCCAGTGGTACAACTCAACGTAGAATATATTTTTCAGTTACTTGTGTCCATAACGTAAATCATTTATAAAAACAGCGCATGTATTCTCAGCCCAAAAATATTTAGAGTTTAAAAAGGACTATATACTCACTGTTGTCTTGAAGATATAAATATTTTGACTTGGTCTTCCGGTTGATATCACGAACCTATCCATATATAATATATCAATATATTTTCATTTTTAAACAATCGTCACATATATATACTTGTTATACTTTTAATACTTTTAATAATTCCTTAGTCCGTAGTTAGCAGTCCGATGTTAGTAATTCAATTTTAATGGTTCATTTTTAGGTATTTAATAAACCCCCAATGAAATGAATAAAACCCCCATCGTATATGTATTGGTCGAGATTAATCTTGACCCACGGTACCGGTGTTGTCAAATGACGTGTTGCGTACATAAAGTACCGGTGTTGTCAAATGACGTGTTGCGTACAATCATGGGATCTTATGATTAATCTTCTCGTATTGTTTACGGGTGATCCTGAACCATATAAAATTGAATTATGAGTACATATATATAAAATATCATGTTATCTTAGAAAGATGTGATTTATTTAATTTCTCCCAATTATTTTCGTGGCTAAACTAGTCTTGGATATCCGATTTTGTTTCGGTCATAGTTTCTTCGTTACAACTCCGTTTTTGTTGATTCAACTTGCCATCTCCTTGGATCGAGTCCCTCTTTAAGACTATGAACTGTAAATACCTTAGTTTGTATTCAAAATCACACAGCATAGGTGAATCTTTAGTGAAACTTATGAAGTTAAACATTTTTGTTACAAAAATATCATTTAATGACCATTTTTCTAAAAATACCTATACTTTGAATTAAATCATGAAATTTTTATGTGTTAACATATTTATAGTAAAAATCATTTTTCCAGAAAATAAACCTCCAATTCAAAGTTTAAGATGGTTTTTAATTATCCAACCCAAAACAGTCCCCGGTTGCACTCCGACGTCGTAAAAACAGTTTTTAAGGTATTCTTTGAAAAACCAAGTTTTACCTTGTTAAATTAGCATATATTTAAGTTATATTACAGGTCTTGAAGTATTTTAAAAGTTAAGTTAGAAGGATCTATTTAGTTTGCAAACAAGTTTGAAAACTTTCAAACTATGTTCTTGTTGTTAAAATTTTATACCACAAAATAAGATAGCTATATATATATGAATCGAATAAGGTTATGAACATAGTTACTACCTCAAGTTCCTTGGACAAGGTTGCTGTAAAAGAGGAGTAAGAACCTAGAACCAAAAGGGTGATGGAAGTGGGTGAAAGATTGGAAGTAAGTTTGTGTTCTTGGAAGGATTTCTTGAAGTGTTTTTGTATGGTTTTCTTATGGTGATTAAGTAAGGTTTTTGAAGCTAAATGATGGGGAAAATGCTTGTAGATGATCAAGTATGAAGTTAATAGTATTTTGAGAGAGAAATGGGAGTGTAAGTATGAGAAAATGGGGTGAAGAAATGGTGTGCATGCATAAAAACGTTTTTAGTATATAAAGAAAAAAAATGATACCTAACTTTGTTTTCTTGCTAAATAATTCATGCTACTTGACAAATGGTTGGTTCCACATGTTTCTTAATCATTTAAGGCTGCTAAGGAGCAGATTTTTATTGGTATATACCAATAGTAAATACATCTAGAAGCTGCGTATGATACGGGTACATATACCCTAAATATACGTGTAGAAATCTTTGAGAAAATGGAACGAGGATTCAAATATAGCTATCTTTTGTGAATATACTTATATTGTTTTATGTATTTAAGTCCTTGAAAGTGATTAAATACATTACTTATACGTTATATGTATAAACATTATAAGTCATAAGTATTTATATCAAATAACGTTATGTATGGTTATTGTTTTGAAAACTTAAGTTAGTAGTTTCAAAATATACTTATAACTTATTGTTATTAATACAAAATGAGATATTAAAACATCCATAAACCATGTTAAATATGTATATATACATATATATACACAAACGTATAATTATCATATGTTATATAGTTCGTGATATCATCGGTCAAACTAGACGGTCAAACGTTGTGTAAAACTCTTTTCGAAAACATAAGTCTCAACAATTTGGATTGCTTATCATGTTGGTAAGGTTTAATTTATGTAAATATTAATCTTATAAGTATAGAACGATCGAAAAAGTGCGGGTCAACTTTAGGGTTTTTGCTTATCGTGTCGGAACCATATAGAGATTAGAGTTTAAATTTGGTCGGAAATTTCCGGGTCGTTACAAGATAATTCTAGCTAGTACACATGTCGTTCAGCAAAGGCAATAAAGACACGTAATTCATACGTCCAGAAACAAGTCATGCATTCTGGTTTTACTAGGACTACTTCCCATCCTTGGTCTTGTGGAACATAACCGTTATGACCGTTGATAAGACAGCGTGTTGTAACGTCGTCAAAGGGACGAGGGTTACGTAATGTCCAACAGTCCCGTAACAATCTAAAAACCTCATTTCTTACCCCAATTACCGACTCCGTCACTTGTGGGAACGTTTTGTTTAATAGTTGTAGCCCGATGTTCTTGTTCTCACTTTGGTGAGAAGCGAACATTACTAATTCGTAAGCATAACATGCTTCTTTATGTTGCATGTTAGCCGCTTTTTCTAAATCACGAAGTCCTATATTCGGATATATTGAGTCAAAATAATTTCTTAACCCATTGCGTAAAATAGCATTTGGGTTCCCCGCAATATATGCGTCAAAATAAACACATCGTAACTTATGGATTTCCCAAAGTGATATCCCCCATCTTTCGAACGAAAGCCTTTTATAAACCAAGGCATTCTTGGAACGTTCTTCGAATGTCTTATAAACTGATCTCGCCTTAAATAGTTGTGCCGAAGAATTCTGACCGACTCTAGACAAGATTTCATCAATCATGTCTCCGGGTAGGTCTCTTAAAATATTGGGTTGTCTATCCGTTTTGTGTTTTTATACTGTAAAATAGACAAGAGTTAGATTCATAAAAAAATACTTATTAATACAAGCAATTTTTACATATATCATAAAGCATAAGCATAAGCACACTATATTACATATAATACACCACACGAATACAACTATCTTATTCCGACTCGCTTGTTTCTTCTTCTACGGTTTTGGTTCGTTTTGCCAAGTTTCTAGGGATATATGATGTTCCCCTAATACGAGCCGTCATTTTCCACATTGGTTTAGAAAAACCTGGTGGTTTAGAGGTTCCCGGGTCATTGTTACAACTTAAGGACTTCGGGGGTTGACGATACATATAAAGTTCATCGGGGTTGGAATTAGATTTCTCTATTTTTATGCTCTTTCCCTTATTATTTTCTTTTGCCTTTTTAAATTCAGTTGGGGTAATTTCTATAACATCATCGGAATTCTCGTCAGAATCCGATTCATCGGAGAATTGGTAATCCTCCCAATATTTTGCTTCCTTGGCGGAAACACCATTGACCATAATTAACCTTGGTCGGTTGGTTGAGGATTTTTTTTTACTTAACCGTTTTATTATTTCCCCCACCGGTTCTATTTCTTCATCCGGTTCCGATTCTTCTTCCGGTTCCGATTCTTCTTCCGGTTCCGACTCTTCTTCCGGTTCCTCTTCGGGAACTTGTGAATCAGTTCACGAATCATTCCAATTTACATTTGACTCTTCATTATTATTATTAGGTGAGTTAATGGGACTTGTTCTAGAGGTAGACATCTATCACATAATATCAAACGCGTTAAGAGATTAATATATCACATAATATTCACATGTTAAAAATATATAGTTTCCAACAAAATTTGTTAAGCAATCATTTTTCAAGTAAACACGGTCGAAGTCCAGACTCACTAATGCATCCTAACAAACTCGATAAGATACACTAATGCAAAATTCTGGTTCTCTAAGACCAACGCTCTGATACCAACTGAAATGTCCCGTTCTTATTGATTAAAAACGTTCCATATTAATTGATTTCGTTGCGAGGTTTTGACCTCTATATGAGACGTTTTTCAAAGACTACATTCATTTTAAAACAAACCATAACCTTTATTTCATCAATAAAGGTTTAAAAAGCTTTACGTAGATTATCAAATAATGATAATCTAAAATATCCTGTTTACACACGACTATTACATAATGGTTTACAATACAAATATGTTACAACAAAATAAGTTTCTTGAATGCAGTTTTTACACAATATCATACAAGCATGGACTCCAAATCTCGTCCTTATTTAAGTATGCGACAGCGGAAGCTCTTAATAATCACCTGAGAATAAACATGCTTAAAACGTCAATAAAAATGTTGGTGAGTTATAGGTTTAACCTATATATATCAAATCATAATAATAGACCACAAGATTTCATATTTCAATACACATCCCATACATAGAGATAAAAATCATTCATATGGTGAACACCTGGTAACCGACATTAACAAGATGCATATATAAGAATATCCCCATCATTCCGGGACACCCTTCGGATATGATATAAATTTCGAAATACTAAAGCATCCGGTACTTTGGATGGGGTTTGTTAGGCCCAATAGATCTATCTTTAAGATTCGCGTCAATTAGGGTGTCTGTTCCCTAATTCTTAGATTACCAGACTTAATAAAAAGGGGCATATTCGATTTCGATAATTCAACTATAGAATGTAGTTTCACGTTCTTGTGTCTATTTTGTAAATCATTTATAAAACCTGCATGTATTCTCATCCAAAAAAATATTAGATTTTAAAAGTGGGACTATAACTCACTTTCACAGATTTTTACTTCGTCGAAAAGTAAGACTTGGCCACTGGTTGATTCACGAACCTATAACAATATATACATATATATCAAAGTATGTTCAAAATATATTTACAACACTTTTAATATATTTTGATGTTTTAAGTTTATTAAGTCAGCTGTCCTCGTTAGTAACCTACAACTAGTTGTCCACAGTTAGATGTACAGAAATAAATCGATAAATATTATCTTGAATCAATCCACGACCCAGTGTATACGTATCTCAGTATTGATCACAACTCAAACTATATATATTTTGGAATCAACCTCAACCATGTATAGCTAACTCCAACATTCACATATAGAGTGTCTATGGTTGTTCCGAAATATATATAGATGTGTCGACATGATAGGTCGAAACATTGTATACGTGTCTATGGTATCTCAAGATTACATAATATACAATACAAGTTGATTAAGTTATGGTTGGAATAGATTTGTTACCAATTTTCACGTAGCTAAAATGAGAAAAATTATCCAATCTTGTTTTACCCATAACTTCTTCATTTTAAATCCGTTTTGAGTGAATCAAATTGCTATGGTTTCATATTGAACTCTATTTTATGAATCTAAACAGAAAAGGTATAGGTTTATAGTCGGAAAAATAAGTTACAAGTAGTTTTTGTAAAGGTAGTCATTTCAGTCGAAAGAACAACGTCTAGATGACCATTTTAGAAAACATACTTCCACTTTGAGTTTAACCATAATTTTTGGATATAGTTTCATGTTCATAATAAAAATCATTTTCTCATAATAACAACTTTTAAATCAAATTTTATCATAGTTTTTAATTAACTAACCCAAAACAGCCCGCGGTGTTACTACGACGGCGTAAATCCGGTTTTACGGTGTTTTTCATGTTTCCAGGTTTTAAAAGTCAAGTTAGAAGGATTAACTTTTGTTTGCGAACAAGTTTAGAATTAACTAAACTATGTTCTAGTGATTACAAGTTTAAACCTTCGAATAAGATAGCTTTATATATATGAATCGAATGATGTTATGAACATCATTACTACCTTAAGTTCCTTGGATAAACCTACTGGAAAAGAGAAAAATGGATCTAGCTTCAACGGATCCTTGGATGGCTCAAAGTTCTTGAAGCAGAATCATGACACGAAAACAAGTTCAAGTAAGATCATCACTTGAAATAAGATTGTTATAGTTATAGAAATTGAACCAAAGTTTGAATATGATTATTACCTTGTATTAGAATGATAACCTACTGTAAGAAACAAATATTTCTTGAGGTTGGATGATCACCTTACAAGATTGGAAGTGAGCTAGCAAACTTGAAAGTATTCTTGATTTTATGTAACTAGAACTTGTTGAATATATGAAGAACACTTAGAACTTGAAGATAGAACTTGAGAGAGATCAATTAGATGAAGAAAATTGAAGAATGAAAGTCTTTGTAGGTGTTTTTGGTCGTTGGTGTATGGATTAGATATAAAGGATATGTAATTTTGTTTTCATGTAAATAAGTCATGAATGATTACTCATATTTTTGTAATTTTATGAGATATTTCATGCTAGTTGCCAAATGATGGTTCCCACATGTGTTAGGTGACTCACATGGGCTGCTAAGAGCTGATCATTGGAGTGTATATACCAATAGTACATACATCTAAAAGCTGTGTATTGTACGAGTACGAATACGGGTGCATACGAGTAGAATTGTTGATGAAACTGAACGAGGATGTAATTGTAAGCATTTTTGTTAAGTAGAAGTATTTTGATAAGTGTATTGAAGTCTTTCAAAAGTGTATAAATACATATTAAAACACTACATGTATATACATTTTAACTGAGTCGTTAAGTCATCGTTAGTCGTTACATGTAAGTGTTGTTTTGAAACCTTTAGGTTAACGATCTTGTTAAATGTTGTTAACCCAATGTTTATAATATCAAATGAGATTTTAAATTATTATATTATCATGATATTATCATGTATGAATATCTCTTAATATGATATATATATACATTAAATATCTTTACAACGATAATCGTTACATATATGTCTCGTTTAAAAATCATTAAGTTAGTAGTCTTGTTTTTACATATGTAGTTCATTGTTAATATACTTAATGATATATTTACTTATCATAGTATCATGTTAACTATATATATATCCATATATATGTCATCATATAGTTTTTACTAGTTTTAACGTTCGTGAATCACCGGTCAACTTGGGTGGTCAATTGTCTATATGAAACATATTTCAATTAATCAAGTCTTAACAAGTTTGATTGCTTAACATGTTGGAAACCTTTAATCATGTAAATATCAATCTCAATTAATATATATAAACATGGAAAATTTCGGGTCACTACATTATGGTCGTTGATAAGACAGCGTGTTGTAACGTCGTCAAAGGGACGAGGGTTACGTAATGTCCAACAGTCCCGTAACAATCTAAAAACCTCATTTCTTACCCCCAATTACCGACTCCGTTACTTGTGGGAACGTTTTGTTTAATAGTTATAGCCCGATGTTCTTGTTCTCACTTTGGTGAGAAGCGAACATTACTAACCCGTAAGCATAGCATGCTTCTTTATGTTGCATGTTAGCCGCTTTTTCTAAATCATGAAGTCCTATATTCGGATACATTGAGTCAAAATAATTTCTTAACCCGTTGCGTAAAATAGCATTTGGGTTCCCCGCAATATATGCGTCAAAGTAAACACATCGTAACTTATGGTTTCCCAATGTGATATCCCCCATCTTTCAAACGAAAGTCTCTTATAAACCAAGACATTCTTGGAACACTCTTCGAATATCTTACAAACTGATTTTGCCTTAAATAGTTGTGCCGAGGAATTCTGACCGACTCTAGACAAGATTTCATCAATCATGTCTCCGGGCAGGTCTCTTAAAATATTGGGTTGTCTATCCATTTTGTGTTTTTAAACTGTAAAATAGACAAGAGTTAGATTCATAAAAAAAATTATTTATTAATACAAGCAATTTTTACATATATCATAAAGCATAAGCACACTATATTACATATATTACACCACACGAATACAACTATCTTATTCCGATTCGCTCGTTTATTCTTCTTCGGTTTTGGTTCGTTTTACCAAGTTTCTAGGGATACATGATGTTCCCCTAATACGAGCTGTCGTTTTCCACATTGGTTTAGAAAAACCTGGTGGTTTAGAGGTTCCCGGGTCATTGTTACAACTTAAGGGCTTCGGGGGTTGACGATACATATAAAGTTCATCGGGGTTGGAATTAGATTTCTCTATTTTTATGCCCTTTCCCTTATTATTTTCTTTTGCCTTTTTAAATCCAGTTGGGGTAATTTCTATAACATCATCGGAATTCTCGTCGGAATCCGATTCATCGGAGAATTGGTAATCCTCCCAATATTTTGCTTCCTTGGCGGAAACACCATTGACCATAATTAACCTTGGTCAGTTGGTTGAGGATTTTCTTTTACTTAACCGTTTTATTATTTCCCCCACCGGTTCTATTTCCTCCTCCGATTCCTCCTCTTCCGGTTCTGATTCTTCTTCCGGTTCCGACTCTTCTTCCGGTTCCTCTTTGGGAACTTGTGAATCAGTCCACGAATCATTCCAATTTACATTTGACTCTTCATTCTTATTAGGTGAGTCAATGGGACTTGTTCTAGAGGTAGAAATCTATCACATAATATCAAACGCGTTAAGAGATTAATATATCACATAATATTCACATGTTAAAAATATATAGTTTCCAACAAAATTTGTTATGCAATCATTTTTCAAGTAAACACGGTCGAAGTCCAGACTCACTAATGCATCTTAACAAACTCGATAAGACACACTAATGTAAAATTCTGGTTCTCTAAGACCAACGCTCGGATACCAACTGAAATGTCCCGTTCTTATTGATTAAAAATGTTCCATATTAATTGATTTCGTTGCGAGGTTTTGACCTCTATATGAGACGTGTTTCAAAGACTGCATTCATTTTTAAAACAAACCATAACCTTTATTTCATAAATAAAGGTTTAAAAAGCTTTACGTAGATTATCAAATAATGATAATCTAAAATATCCTGTTTACACACGACCATTACATAATGGTTTACAATACAAATATGTTACATCGAAATCAGTTTCTTGAATGCAGTTTTTACACAATATCATACAAACATGGACTCCAAATCTTGTCCTTATTTTAGTATGCAATAGCGGAAGCTCTTAGTATTCACCTGAGAATAAACATGCTTTAAACGTCAACAAAAATGTTGGTGAGTTATAGGTTTAACCTATATATATCAAATCGTAACAATAGACCACAAGATTTCATATTTCAATACACATCCCATACATAGAGATAAAAATCATTCATATGGTGAACACCTGGTAACCGACATTAACAAGATGCATATATATAAGAATATCCCCATTATTCCGGGACACCCTTCTGATATGATATAAATTTCGAAGTACTAAAGCATCCGGTACTTTGGATGGGGTTTGTTAGGCCCAATAGATCTATCTTTAGGATTCGCGTCAATTAGGGTGTCTGTTCCCTAATTCTTAGATTACCAAACTTAATAAAAAGGGGCATATTCGATTTCGATAATTCAACCATAGAATGTAGTTTCACGTACGTGTGTCTATTTTGTAAATCATTTATAAAACCTGCATGTATTCTCATCCCAAAAATATTAGATTTTAAAAGTGGGACTATAACTCACTTTCACAGATTTTTACTTCGTCGGGAAGTAAGACTTGACCACTGGTTGATTCACGAACCTATAACAATATATACATATATATCAAAGTATGTTCAAAATATATTTACAACACTTTTAATATATTTTGATGTTTTAAGTTTATTAAGTCAGCTGTCCTCGTTAATAACCTACAACTAGTTGTCCACAGTTAGATGTACAGAAATAAATCGATAAATATTATCTTGAATCAATCCACGACCCAGTGTATACGTATCTCAGTATTGATCACAACTCAAACTATATATATTTTGGAATCAACCTCAACCCTGTATAGCTAACTCCAACATTCACATATAGAGTGTCTATGGTTGTTCCGAAATATATATAGATGTGTCGACATGATAGGTCGAAACATTGTATACGTGTCTATGGTATCTCAAGATTACATAATATACAATACAAGTTGATTAAGTTATGGTTGGAATAGATTTGTTACCAATTTTCACGTAGCTAAAATGAGAAAAATTATCCAATCTTGTTTTACCCATAACTTCTTCATTTTAAATCCGTTTTGAGTGAATAAAATTACTATGGTTTCATATTGAACTCTATTTTATGAATCTAAATAGAAAAAGTATAGGTTTATAGTCGGAAAAATAAGTTACAAGTCATTTTTGTAAAGGTAGTCATTTCAGTCGAAAGAACGACGTCTAGATGACCATTTTAGAAAACATACTTCCACTTTGAGTTTAACCATAATTTTTGGATATAGTTTCATGTTCATAATAAAAATCATTTTTCCAGAATAACAACTTTTAAATCAAAATTTATCATAGTTTTTAATTAACTAACCCAAAACAGCCCGCGGTGTTACTACGACGGCGTAAATCCGGTTTTACGGTATTTTTCGTGTTTCCAGGTTTTAAATCATTAAATTAGCATATCATATAGATATAGAACATGTGTTTAGTTTATTTTAAAAGTCAAGTTAGAAGGATTAACTTTTATTAGCGAACAAGTTTAGAATTAACTAAACTATGTTCTAGTGATTACAAGTTTAAACCTTCGAATAAGATAGCTTTATATGTATGAATCGAATGATGTTATGAACATCATTACTACCTCAAGTTCCTTGGATAAACCTACTGGAAATGAAAAAAATAGATCTAGATTCAAAGGATCCTTGGATGGCTTGAAAGTTCTTGAAGCAGAATCATGACACGAAAACAATTTCAAGTAAGATTTCCACTCGAAATAAGATTGTTATAGTTATAGAAATTGAATTAAAGTTTGAATATAATTATTACCTTGTATTAGAAAGATAACCTACTGTAAGTAACAAAGGTTTCTTGATCTTGGATGATTACTTGGAATGGATTTAGAAAACTTGGAAGTATACTTGCAATCTTGGAAGTATTCTTGATTTTATGAAACTAGAACTTTTGGAATTTATGATGAACACTTAGAACTTGAAGATAGAACTTGAGAGAGGTCAATTAGATGAAGAAAATTGAAGAATGAAAGTGTTTGTAGGTGTTTTTGGTCGTTGGTGTATGGATTAGATATAAAGGATATGTAATTTTGTTTTCATGTAAATAAGTCATGAATGATTACTCATATTTTTATAATTTTATGAGATATTTCATGCTAGTTGCCAAATGATTGTTCCCACATGTGTTAGGTGACTCACATGGGCTGCTAAGAGCTGATCATTAGAGTGTATATACCAATAGTACATACATCTAAAAGCTGTGTATTGTACGAGTACGAATACGGGTGCATACGAGTAGAATTGTTGATGAAACTGAACGAGGATGTAATTGTAAGAATTTTTGTTAAGTAGAAGTATTTTGATAAGTGTATTGAAGTCTTTCAAAAGTGTATGAATACATATTAAAACACTACATGTATATACATTTTAACTGAGTCGTTAAGTCATCGTTAGTCGTTACATGTAAATGTTGTTTTGAAACCTTTAGGTTAACGATCTTGTTGAATGTTGTTAACCCATTGTTTATTATAACAAATGAGATGTTAAATTGTTATATTATCATGATATTATGATATATAATATATCTTAGTATGATATATATACAGTTAAATGCCGTTACAACGATAATCGTTACATATATGTCTCGTTTCAAAATCATTAAGTTAGCAGTCTTATTTTTATATATGTATTTCATTGTTAATACACTTAATAATATATTTACTTATCATTTAACATAATTAACCAAGTGTATCAATATCTTAATATGATTCATATGTACCTAGTAAGATGTTGTTATAACGATAATCGTTATATATATCGTTTTCGAGTTTCTTAAATTAATAGTCTCATTTTTATGTATATAACTCATTGTTAAAATACCTAATGAGATACATACTTATAATAAAATCATGTTAACTATATATATAACCATATATATGTCATCCTATAGTTTTTACAAGTTTTAACGTTCGTGAATCACCGGTCAACTTGGGTGGTCAATTGTCTATATGAAACCTATTTCAATTAATCAAGTCTTAACAAGTTTGATTGCTTAACATGTTGGAAACACTTAATCATGTAAATAACAATTTCATTTAATATATATATATAAACATGGAAAAGTTCGGGTTACTACACTATCTCACACATAATCACGCCACTTATTCAGATTCATTCATAAATTCGTTCCTTCTCATCAAATCCATCCATCCACTAACGACCTGCATAATTCCCTTCTGGTTTTTAGTGCTGATTAAAACAAAATTAGGGTTTTATTTTTGGCGACCTTAAGCATCCATTCTAATAAGGTTTCGATCTTTACATCTTACCAATGTGATCGATTGGATTGAAGCTTTACGTCATATATTAGGGTTCTGATCGATAGGGATGCAAAGATGTGTTCATCCTCCATGTGAATGATAGTTAGATTGTATTGACTTTTTTTGTAAAGATCAACTAATTTCTAGGGTTTCATCGTTTCCAAATCTATTCCTCAAAATACACCCACACATTTAATTTATGAAATAATTCGTATCTAATCTATTTTCTGGTTTACCCTAGAGTGACACACGACATGTTTTGAGGGTACAGTCAAAGATGATTAACTTCAACGATCACCTCAGTTTCTATGAAGATACAGCTGGAAATACACACCCAATATGCTAAGCATTCAATTTCATCATAATTAAGGGTTTACTTTACGGATATTATTTGTGTTTTTACAATTTGATTTCAGGAATAAGAATGTATACATTATTTGTTTTCAAGTAGTATCTCTGAAGATTTTGCTATAAATTTTACTTTGGGTAAGTTTGACAAAACTAGCTGGAAGCTGCAAACGTTTAGCTGCAGGCGTTTAGCTGCAAGCGTTTAGCTGAAAGCATTTAGCTGAAGCTTTTTAAATGTATTTAATTGTTTGGTAAAGTAGCTGGAGCTGTTATAAAATAAGTAAAATGATAAAAATGGACACTAGAAAAAAACATTTAATGCTAAATCAACATATCTATGTGAATATTGATTTCTATTATTTTTGTAGTTAACTTTCAATAATTCATTATAGACAATTGTGTTAGTATATAACCATCAACTGATAACGTAAATTCATCGATCTAAAATCACAAGATCATACAATATTATATATCATATATTAGAATATGATTATACAAGACTAACGCATTGATGAAGCATGCATACACCAACGATATAATACTAATAATAGTGACTCAAATCTCATAAGTACAAGTAAAACAAAGATTACAGTTAACCAATTATATCATACTATATACGAGTAATAATTAATCTTGGGCGGTAGGTGTCCGTTTGCAATTATAATTGTATAACGTGGAGTAAATATATAAGTTTGGTAGATTTAATAAATGAAAGGGTAGTACAGTGATTTAGAAATCAAAAAGCCCATTTTGCTTGAAACGCTAGTCTCATTAGCGTTTGTAATTAGAGCTTAATGAAGCTTTTTCTTACCATCAAAAAGCTCTAGACTATTTTATCCAAACGAAGCTTTTTATTTAATAGGAGATTTTTCATAAAAACTAAAAGCTAAAAGATGCAAAAAGCTTCAAAAAGCTTGTCGCTAAACATGACCTTTATTCGTTATTATGTTAGTACCATGTTGGTGAAAGGACCCATCCTAATCCATCAGGACGAAGTCCATATTGATTACAAACGATTCACAATAGTTGATTACCTAGCGAGGTACTTGACCTCTATATGATACCATTTACAAACATTGCATTCATTTTTAAAAGACAAACTTTCATTTACATCAACAGTTAACAACATGCATACCATTTTATAATATATCCATCTATAATTGACTTAATAATAATCTTGATGAACTCAACGACTCGAATGTAACATCTTTTGAAATATGTAATGAATGACTCCAAGTAATATCTCTAAAATGTGCAAATGCACAGCGGAAGATTTCTTTCGTACCTGAGAATAAACATGCTTTAAAGTGTCAACCAAAAGGTTGGTGAGTTCATTAGTTTAACATAAATAATCATTTCATAATTTTAATAGACCACAAGATTTCATATTTCCATTTCTCATAAACATACGTCCCATGCATAGAGACAAAAATATCATTCATATGGATTGAACACTTGGTAACCGACATTCACAATATGCATATAAGAATATCCCCATCATTCTGGGATCCTCCTTCGGACATGATATAAATTTCAAAGTACTAAAGCATCCGGTACTTTGGATGGGGCTTGTTGGGCCCGATAGATCTATCTTTAGAGTTCGCGTCAATTAGGGTGTCTGTTCCCTAATTCTTAGATTACCAGACTTAATAAAAAGGGGCATATTCGATTTCGATAATTCAACCATATAATGTAGTTTCGATTACTTGTGTCTATTTCGTAAAACATTTATAAAAGCAGCGCATGTATTCTCAGCCCAAAAATATAAAGGGTAAAAAGGCAAATGAAACTCACCTAATGTATTTTGTAGTAAAAATACATAGGACGATAATGAACAATTGAACAATGCAGGGTTGGCCTCGGATTCACGAACCTATATCATTTGTATATATATTAAAATGTATAATCGTATTCGAACAAATTTATATATTATAACTTCAATTATATATTATACTTACTTAGTTTGTGTATATATTTAAAATGTTTAATATCTATATATTTGGTTATATTAATATATCTCTATATATATATGGTTAGTATTATATAAAAATATTCTTAATTTGTTATATATAAGTATTTATATAAATAATGTTATCATATTTGATATGTGATATATAAACTAATATTATGATTATAATATATGTATTAAGTATATTTTAGGTACAAAATATTTATTTGTAACGAAAATGATAGTTTTGATAATAATGATTTACTAATACAAATAATTTTATTAATATTGATAATACTAATATTAATAACGATATTGTTAAAATATGTTTATAATAATAATAGTAAAACTAATAATTACGAAAAATGATATTTATACCAATATTAGTGAGAATAATAATAACTTGTATTGTTTTATAACAATAATAATAATAATCCTAAACATATTCATAATAATAATAATAATAATAATAGTACTAGAAATGGTATAATTACTAATATTTACAAAAATAATAATAATAATAATAATAATAAGTTGCATTATTTTTGTCACTAATTAATGTTTATAATAATAATTTTATTATGTTCCTAATTATGTTCCTAATAATGATAATAGTAATAATAATAATAATAATCCTAATACTTTATAATAATAATAATACTAAGTAATTATAATAACTTTAGTAATGATAATGGTTATAACAATAATAATTAGTACTAACAATAACAATAACAATAATAATAATAATAATAATAATAATAATAATAATAATAATAATAATAATAATAATAATAATAATAATAATAATAATAATAATAATAATAATAATAATAATAATAATAATAATAATGATAATAATAATAATAATAATAATAATAATAATAATAATAATAATAATAATAATAATAATAATAATAATAATAATAATAATAATAATAATGATAATAATAATAATAATGATAATAGTTATATATAGCGTCGCTGTAAAAAAAATAAAAAAAAAATTTTGATTCATTTTTACTTTAGCGTATTAGACAAACTTCATAACACGAAATATGATGCAAATGATTCATGTAAGCTTTATGAATCATTAATTTCAATTGAAACGACTCATATAACTCCAATTTAATCCTAGAACACCCGGTTGACTTTTTATCTCAAAATTTTGACTCACGAATTCGATATTGTTTTGAAAAATTGGAAGTCCAAACTTTGCAGAAAGTTTGAGTGAATGATTTCTAATAACATTGCATTTAAGGATTTTGTTAATTGGTTCGCTTTGAGGATTTGACTAAAAAGTAATTGAGCAGAGGTATCGGTATGTAAAAAAAAAAATTATTAACTTCACAGCTACAATAATTTTTGGATTGTTATAGTTGTTAGTGAGGATTGGGAATTTGAGGGGTTTAATTGATAACAATAAATAATCGATCCTTTGATATAGAAGAAGAATTTACATTGGTATAAAAAAAACAAGAGGAAGAAGTTAAAAAAAATCAAAAGTTGAGATAGATGGATAACAGATTAGAGCCAAAACAAAATTGTAATACAGTATGAAAGGTGTGTGTAACAACTCATACTCTTTTTATTATTTATATAATTTTCATATTTATTATTAATAAATAGTAAAATATTTTAGTAATATTAATATTGATTAAATATAATTAAAATACTGATTTTTAATAATAGGAATACTAATTTTATTAATGTTATTAATAATAGATTTTATTATTTTACAATAACTATGATAATGATAATGATAAATTTTTAACATCAATATCTAATAATAAAACTAAAAATAATAATACTAATATTAATATCAAGTATATTGATAATTATTAATAATAATTTTTACTAATGTTAAGTAATAATAATAATGAAAATGATAGTAATATAATGATAGTTTATAATTTTTAATAATATTGATATCACAATGGCTAAAATTATAACTTCACTATTAGTTATATTAGTGATTAGTGATGACATAATGATAACAATAACATTAATAAATATGACACTATAACAAATTAATATATCAAATTTTAATATTATAATCTTTATTAATATTTATAGTACTAATATTGATATTAATAATCATAATGAATGTAATGAAAATATTACAACTATAATTCAACTTGTAATTACATTTAATTTATTATATTATAAATGGTATGATTATATTTATTGAATATTTAATATTTATATATTTCTTATATTTTACAATATAATAATTATAAATAGAAATCATATTTATTTAATCATATATTGATTTGTGTCTCATATATATATATATATATATATATATATATATATATATATATATATATATATATATATATATATATATATATATATATATATATATATATATATATATATATATATATATATATATATGTATATTTTTCCTAAAAGAACTTAATTATTCTATTTACTACTTTTACATTTTAATTCTAGTGATTCATTATTTTAGTATTTTCAATACCCTCATTTATAATTATATATATATATATATATATATATATATATATATATATATATATATATATATATATATATACACAACACTTGTTCGTGAATCGTCGGAGATAATTAAAGGTTAGATGGATATATGAACACAGTTCAAAGTTTTTGAGACTCAACTTTACAGACTTTGCTTATCGTATCGAAAACTTATAAAGATTAAGTTTAAATTTGGTCGGAAATTCCCGGGTCATCACAGTACCTACCCGTTAAAGAAATTTCTTCCCGAAATTTGAGTGAGGTCGTTATGGCTAACAATAAATATGTTTTCTTGACGAATATGAGCTGATAAATAGAGCTTTATCATCATTGAGTAATATGGAGTAACAATTCGATTATTCAAAGCGTACGAGTGAAGCTATCACGGAAAAGTGAAATAAGAAGGACATGTTTCATCATAACTTTTTGACTAGTCATGGTTGAATTTCGGAATTCAAGGGGATTAAAGAAAATCTTTAAAATCTATAAGATTTGATTCTTCGGTGAATAAGGAAATTAAATACGGTGTTCTGTCTCGATTACTCTGTCTGATATTTCCATTATAAGTCAAACTCTTCCGTTCCATTATTCTCACCATTCTTATACTTTCTTTCTTAATCCATACATCCAAAAGATTGTAAAAATACTTAATCCAGTTCTAATTCTTGATATTTCCCTAATTATTATTTCTGTCATTCTTCCATTCAATCTTCCACCAGAGAAATTTTGCTTACTTTTAATATAACAGTGGGGTGATACTATTCTTAATTATGACGTGTCTTTATATTGCTATTCGTATTAATATTCATGGTTTGTAATTTTTGTGTTGTCGTTGGGCTTTATATTTTCTCTTATACTTCGAAATCCTTGCTTATGTTTTTCTATAATCATTGTCATCCCTAGTTAATATTCCCACTATTTGCTGCGATTTATACTCCAATTTCTATTTCGGAGATTTGTCCCTTCGTTTCTTCTTCTTGCGATTGGGCATCTCTTGTAATGGTCCAGAATTCGCAGATATAAGTTTCCGAATGAACATTGTTAATTTTCTAAGAAAGAAATGGTAATAGCACGATATG
The DNA here is from genome assembly GCF_046630445.1 of Rutidosis leptorrhynchoides. Taxonomy (NCBI): domain Eukaryota; kingdom Viridiplantae; phylum Streptophyta; class Magnoliopsida; order Asterales; family Asteraceae; genus Rutidosis; species Rutidosis leptorrhynchoides. The sequence goes on along the minus strand of NC_092333.1, from coordinate 225,688,332 downwards.
ACTTGTCAGATTACCAGAATTCAAGGAAAAGATAGGACTATCAAAAATATGTTCTTGATATGTTTATAGATTAGACAGAACGTAAGAGTCGTGTAACATGGCACATGATGACGTTAGAGTCTGTGAGCCATTATGTTTCATTAGAAACTCAGCATGACTTACTGTAATATAATCACGTTGATCAAGTGTCATTATATTATACTAACTCATGCATCAATTCCCAACATTACTTCAATACCATTCATATTTTGAGCTCGAAAGTTTACAGAATATAGAAACTAACAGTTTCTATATAATGTAATACTGATAGCACGAAGAGATTAACGCTTTCAGATAAGAATAGTTATAAAAATATCTCCAGAAATATGGAGGATATTTATAATGAAAGATATGATAATATCTCGGAATATCTAAGATCAGCGGATGATAGAAACTATTGTCTGCAAGGGTTTAGATTAAGGAGCAAGATATTCACTAAAGACTTTAGCAGACATTGAATCATTTGGATTCTTTGAAGTCAAACTTATTCTTTGTGATTTTTCCACGGCTTTCTTCATAGTTTCGCATAACCTGCTTTTCGGTACTAAATTTTCTCTTGAATGTTTCGATTATAATGATACACAGGAATCACGAAGAGGTATATAATTTCGGACGAGAATATTTTTGAAAATATCCTCAGAAATATCGAAGATATTGATGATGATATTTTGGAATTTCTAAGTTCGATGGTTGATGGAGAAAGATTTTTTTTTTTCCGCAAGACTTTAACATGACTTCAGAACAAGATATTCTATAAAGATTTCAATGGATCCAGAATTATCTGGATTCTTTGAATATAGGGTATGGTCCTTATATTTGTCCGTGGTCTCATTTATGGTTAACTCTATCCGTTTTTCAGTTCCAACGTTTCTGAGCTTTTTCAACATATTATTCTTTATCATCAAACTTCCGATGATTAAGGTCGTTTACGGTTGTCTACGGTTTCTGCTGATTCATTCAGCTTTTTCAACATTCAAAGTATTGATTCGTAGGCTGGGTGCTTTTCAAAATTTCAGAATTGAAGATCGTAATTCTAAAAGATAATTGTTATATGTATACATATAACTATTGATGTAGAAAGGCTACGAGATTTGAAATACTGATTGATGATTCTCGGTAATTGGTATGGCAATTATTGTTACAAGATATGCATGAGTACATGATGAGACTTCAATAGATAAATATAGTGATTTTTTTTTTTTGAAAGTCAAAGATCGTCGGAGTTGTTGGTAAATTTACTGCTAATGTGGTGAGATATAAACGGTTTCCCGATATCGATGACGAAAGACAATTTATATATCAGGGTTATAATAAGCTAATCCGAATGAATAGTCGAAGTTGACTTATTAGAGCTGTGACAAAATTGACTAATTTGGAAAGGGATTGCAAAGTTATTTTGGGGTAATAATAACACTAAAGGAATTAACACAGCTATGTGTTAAACGTTTACTCTGGTTCCGAGAATTTTCATGTGCATAACTATATGCGTCAATCTCTTTTTCCGTAGATGAAGTGCAGTTGGTTCATTCTCTCAATCGAGGTGTTTTCAAGAATCATGATAGGTTTGAACGCAGATTGTAATCGTCAAGATACAAATGAGGTTTAAGATAAGATCAAGTGGCAACTTGAAGAATTATTTAGTTTCATATGTTATATTCAATACTTTAATTCATTTTAATTGTCCAATGTTGGTAGTCCTTAGTTGATAATCCACAGTTAGCAATTCAATAATTCATATATAGTTTAATTTATAATATTCGGATTAATTAATACATATCGTGACCCGTGTACATGTCTCAGACTCGATCACAACTCAAACTATATATATTATTATAGAATCAACCTCAACATTGTATAGAGAACTCGACCATTACTGCATATAGAGTGTTTATGGTTATTCCAAATAATATATATAGATGGGTCGATATGATATGTCAAAACATTGTATACATGTCCCGATATTTAAAGTGCGTAAAATAAATAACAGAAATTAAATGACGATAAATAAAGTGCGTAAAATAAATAACAGAAATAAAATTGCGATAATTAAATTGCGATAATTAAATTGCGATAAATAAACTGCGATAAATAAAATGTAATCAGTTAGCTAGGAACAGTTAGCTAGAACAGTTAGCGTGGATTCTTAACAAAGTTTTTCGTAGTTAATTTGTTTGTTTCTATCAAATTTTTATTTCGTCAAATATTTTCTTCATTATGCCACTTGTTGGATTCTGATAAATCAAAATCCCAATATGAATATGGTTATTCTGTGGTGAACGGATTTGTATATCGGTGGATGTAAGTAGGATAGTAAATGACTATTGAATCAGCTTCAAAGAATGTACAGTGTAACTTATTAATGTGAAATCTGAATATTCCGCGGGTATTACCTACCCGTTAAAATATTTTCACCATTAACGGTTTGTACAAATGAATTTTTAATTACCATCTTTATGAAAATATACTTACATATATATTTTCTTCAGATGTAATCATGAATTTAATGAGTCAACATGATATTAGACTCATTTGATTTACTGTTAGAATGAGAATATAAAATCTCTAAAACATTAAAGATTATATAATCGCCATGTCGAACGAAGATAAATAATGTAGAATGATTCGTAGAACAATGGTTATGCTCGAGGTATAAAATGAGATGTCGAGGCATGGATTGTTGATGGTACTGGTGTTGTTACTGATGGTTCTGTTGATGCCGGTGATGTTGCTGAAGCTGGTAAGTTTTGCAACATGTTCTCCAAATTGATTACTCGAGCGCGAAGCTCGTTGACTTCTTCGATTACCCCAGGCTGATTGTCGGTCGGAACGAGCGGATGAATAAGGTTTAGAATCTGAGTTATGATATAGTCATGGCGAGATATTTGGGAAATGAGGGTGAATTGGTTTTACGAACAGGTTCGCCGGTAAGTGCTTCAGGTTCTTCGCCAAAAGGTTAATTCGGTTAGTGGATGGGATCGCCTTCTGCGCGTCTCCATTGATTAAGTCGACTATGAATCCATCAGATGAATTAGAGATGGATGATTGGTTGATTCATTCTGGTGTCGTTGCTTCCGGAGCTTAGATGACTATCCATTCTGAATAACTGTCGGAATAACTATCGGAATAGCTGTCGGAATCCGAGGGACTCGATCTAGTTGAGGGATTCATCTCGTACGATCAGATGAAGGATTTTCGATAAGAAATTGATTATAGGATGTAGATTAGTATCCTGCAATACATAGTTTACATATACATATATAATACTAAAATCTCATAAGTTACGGAGGAATCTACGGAAGCTGTTAGGCACAGATAACAATAACAGATACGCTAAGATATGAATTTTTGTCTATACACTTTTCATGCAGTCAATGCAATAAGATGTGTCTAGACTAAGAATAATGAGCAGGTAATTTTCTAAGGATGATAAGCAGATGATTTCCGACTCGAAATGATAAGCAAAATTTTTGACATGCAGACACGGTCAAAGTCCAGACTCACTAATGCATCTAAACAACTATCAGTTAGACATGCTAATGCAAGACCTGGTTTGCTAAGACCACCGCTCTGATACCAACTGAAAGGACCCGTCCTAATCCATCCGGACGAAGTCCATATTGATTACAAACGATTCACAATAGTTGATTACCTAGCGAGGTACTTGACCTCTATATGATACCATTTATAAACATTGCATTCATTTTTAAAAGACAAACTTTCATTTACATCAACAGTTAACAACATGCATAGCATTTTATAATATATCCATCTATAATTGACTTAATAATAATCTTGATGAACTCAACGACTCGAATGCAACGTCTTTTGAAATATGTAATGAATGACTCCAAGTAATATCTCTAAAATGTGCAAATGCACAGCGGAAGATTTCTTTCGTACCCGAGAATAAACATGCTTTAAAGTGTCAACCAAAAGGTTGGTGAGTTCATTAGTTTAACATAAATAATCATTTCATAATTTTAATAGACCACAAGATTTCATATTTCCATTTCTCATAAACATACGTCCCATGCATAGAGACAAAAATATCATTCATATGGATTGAACACCTGGTAACCGACATTCACAATATGCATATAAGAATATCTCCATCATTCCGGAATCCTCCTTCGGATATGATATAAATTTCGAAGTACTAAAGTATCCGGTACTTTGGATGGGGCTTGTTGGGCCCGATATATCTATCTTTAGAGTTCGCGTCAATTAGGGTGTTTGTTCCCTAATTATTAGATTACCAGACTTAATAAAAAGGGGCATATTCGATTTCGATAATTCAACCATATAATGTAGTTTCGATTACTGATGTCTATTTCGTAAAACATTTATAAAAGCAGCGCATGTATTCTCAGCCCAAAAATATAAAGGGTAAAAAGGCAAATGAAACTCACCTAATGTATTTTGTAGTAAAAATACATAGGACGATAATGAACAATTGAACAATGCAGGGTTGGCCTCGGATTCACGAACCTATATCATTTGTATATATATTAAAATGTATACTCGTATTCGAACAAATTTATATATTATAACTTGAATTATATATTATACTTACTTAGTTTGTGTATATATTTAAAATGTTTAATATCTATATATTTGGTTATATTAATATATCTCTATATATATATGGTTAGTATTATATAAAAATTTTCTTAATTCGTTATATATAAGTATTTATATAAATAATGTTATCATATTTGATATGTGATATATAAACTAATATTATGATTATAATATATGTATTAAGTATATTTTAGGTACAAAATATTTATTTGTAACGAAAATGATAGTTTTGATAATAATGATTTACTAATACAAATAATTTTATTAATATTGATAATACTAATATTAATAACGATATTGTTAAAATATGTTTATAATAATAATAGTAAAACTAATAATTATGAAAAATGATATTTATACCAATATTAGTGAGAATAATAATAACTTGTATTGTTTTATAACAATAATATTAATAATAATCCTAAACATATTCATAATAATAATAATAGTACTAGAAATGGTATAATTACTAATATTTACAAAAATAATAATAATAATAAGTTGCATTATTTTTGTCACTAATTAATGTTTATAATAATAATTTTATTATGTTCCTAATAATGATAATAGTAATAATAATAATAATCCTAATACTTTATAATAATAATAATACTAAGTAATTATAATAACTTTAGTAATGATAATGGTTATAACAATAATAATTAGTACTAACAATAACAATAGCAATAACAATAACAATAATAATAATAATGATAATAATAATGATAATAATAATAATAATAATAATAATAATAATAATAATAATAATAATAATAATAATAATAATAATAATAATAATAATAATAATAATAATAATAATAATAACAATAACAATAAAATAGCAAACCGTCCAAGTCGGGACTCGAACCGGCAACCTCCCGCTTATACCCCCAACACCTTAACCAACTACTCTATTGTGTTTTTCCTGATGTATACTCATTTTATTTTTCTTTAACCCCTCCTCATAGTGTTCTATCACCTTCTCCTTCTTCACTGAGCTAATCGACCATAGTACCAAGTCAAACGAAATTCGTGATTTATTTAAGACTTGTGGATAATAAGAAATCAGAAATTGATGTTTTTGATAATAAAAAAAATATAAAACGAGAAAGAGAAAAAAAAAAGAATATAGTTATATACAGCGTCGCTGTAAAAAAAATAAAAAAAAAATTTTGATTCATATTTCTCGAGCGTATTAGACAAACTTCATAACACGAAATATGATGCAAATGATTCATGTAAGCTTTATGAATCATTAATTTCAATTGAAACGACTTCTATAACTCCAATTTAATCCTAGAACACCCGGTTGACTTTTTATCTCAAAATTTTGACTCACGAATTCGATATCGTTTTGAAAAATTGGAAGTCCAAACTTTGCAGAAAGTTTGAGTGAATGATTTCTAATAACATTGCATTTAAGGATTTTGTTAATTGGTTCGTTTTGAGGATTTGGCTAAAAAGTAATTGAGCAGAGGTATCGGTATGTAAAAAAAAATTTATTAACTTCACAGCTACAATAATTTTTGGATTGTTATAGTTGTTAGTGAGGATTGGGAATTCGAGGGATTTAATTGATAACAATAAATAATCGATCCTTTGATATAGAAGAAGAATTTACGTTGGTATAAAAAAACAAGAGGAAGAAGTTAAAGAAAATCAAAAGTTGAGATAGATGGATAACAGATTAGAGCCAAAACAAAATTGTAATACAGTATGAAAGGTGTGTGTAACAACTCATACTCTTTTTATTATTTATATAATTTTCATATTTATTATTAATAAATAATAAAATATTTTAGTAATATTAATATTGATTAAATATAATTAAAATACTGATTTGTAATAATAGGAATACTAATTTTATTAATGTTATTAATAATAGATTTTATTATTTTACAATAACTATGATAATGATAATGATAAATTTTTAACATCAATATCTAATAATAAAACTAAAAATAATAATACTAATATTAATATCAAGTATATTGATAATTATTAATAATAATTTTTACTAATGTTAAGTAATAATAATAATAATAATAATGAAAGTGATAGTAATATAATGATAGTTTATAATTTTTAATAATATTGATATCACAATGGCTAAAATTATAACTTCACTATTAGTTATATTAGTGATTAGTGATGACATAATGATAACAATAACATTAATAAATATGACACTATAACAAATTAATATATCAAATTTTAATATTATAATCTTTATTAATATTTATAGTACTAATATTGATATTGATAATCATAATGAATGTAATGAAAATATTACAACTATAATTCAACTTGTAATTACATTTAATTTATTATATTATAAATGGTATGATTATATTTATTGAATATTGAATATTTATATATTTCTTATATTTTACAATATAATAATTATAAATAGAAATCATATTTATTTAATCATATATTGATTTGTGTCTCATATATATATATATATATATATATATATATATATATATATATTTATGTATATTTTTCCTAAAAGAACTTAATTATTCTATTTACTACTTTTACATTTTAATTCTAGTGATTCATTATTTTAGTATTTTCAATACCCTCATTTATAATTATTTAGATATATATATATATATATATATATATATATATATATATATATAACACTTGTTCGTGAATCGTCGGAGTTAATTAAAGGTTAGATGGATATATGAACACAGTTCAAAGTTTTTGAGACTCAACTTTACAGACTTTGCTTATCGTATCGAAATCATATAAAGATTAAGTTTAAATTTGGTCGGAAATTCCCGGGTCATCACAGTTGGTACACCTGGAAGTCTAATTACTTAAAAATATGTTTAATGGAATAAAGTTGAGCATTTTAGGTTAAAAGTTATCGATTCTAATTGGTTTAGAAAATTAACGTTTTCTACTTAGATGTAATGTCATTTAGTGTTTTACATCTACAGATATATGAATATAATATGTATAGATACATGAATATAATATGTATGTAGTTGTCTAACTTTCTATATTGTGAATAGAATTTTTGATAAGATGATGTCCCTTGAAGCTGATATTGTGTCAAGACACCTCCAAGCTTAAACTATGTTCATTAGATTTGGTTCATGTTTTGATCCTAATAAGGTGTTTGTGAAATTAACTGTAAGAAGATAGTATGTTAAATCCCATATATATTGTAATCAAAGAGGTGAATCAATCAGGACATTTGATCATTTATACTTCATAAATTGTTCTCTATAGGAACTCTGAATTGGCATTCAGGACTTTCTTTAACTTTTATGTTTAACATTTCAATTCAACATTTCACTTTAGGTTGAAGTTAACTTCATTGTTTATTACAAAACGATGAAACAAGTGGGGCATCAAGTAAATGAGAGTTTAACGTAACATCCAACAACAAACTACTGGGGATCACCAAAAGGTTGAATTTTCACCATTTCCTCATATTACCCATTTTTGTTTTTTGTGTAGTACCATTTTCCTGATATTAATATGGTGGGAAAGAATTTGAAAGTTGATCTCTTGTGCCGAGTGTGTACGGACGAAAGTCGATATGAAATTGGTCGTAACAGATGCAAAGGCATTGTACAAGGATGGTGAATATAAATTAGGACATCAACTGAATGAAAGCTCGATAAAATCACGTTTGTACGTGTACTTCTCATGTAATCCTGATTTATTTGAATAGCTTATCCTTTAAAATTTAATTGATATGATACTACATAGTTCATTTGAATATGTTGTTGCAATATAGCATAGTATCGAATTTAATAGACACCAAGTAGTATATGTTCTTATTTTTGAATATATTATTGATGACATAATATAATACCAAAACTTATGGCATCGAGCGTTACAAATTCGATATAGGTTCGAGTCAATGTATCATTGTTATGATACTCAACGTGAATAGATTCGTACATGTTTGAACTATTCGTGAGTTACTATTGGTAGGTGTTGCTAATCTCTTTTTGTATGGAGTGGTTTTCCGTAGGAATGATAGTAAACTAAAATGGGGGCTCAACAGTTTCACCATATACCGACGAATACAATTATAAATATAACGTTAGTTATTACTTAGAAAGCCATACATATCAGAAAAAAAGTGTAAAAAAAGGTGAAAATGTGTGAGAGAGAGTGAGAGGAAACGTGAGGCTTGAGAGTTCGGGCACGACGGGGCTTAGGGAGAAGTACAACGGCAACTACAAACACGGCAACAAATGGTCAAACTGAATTCATCTTACATCGTTTATGTTCTTCAACTTCCCGAAAGAGTGGAAGGTGGTTGATTTGTGGAAAACGTTTAAACCTCAGGGGGCCGTTAGAGATGTCTACATTGCTAGCAAGAGGCTTCGAAATGGTAACCGATTCGCATTTGTTAGATTTGCAAAAGTTCAAGATGCTCCAAAATTTACTCAAATCCCTTTAAATATCAAGTTTAACTGTACACAAATCATGGTCTTCAAGGCAACTGAAAGGATTTTTTTTTTTTTTTTTTGAAATGGTAATAAACCATTCAAATGTTTGAAAAATAGAAATCCTGGAAAACATTTTGCAAACATGGTAATTCCGGACTTTGGAACTCCGGATTTCACCATTTCACCTAAAACCGGAGTTTGGAACTCCGGATTCAACCCTCTCATCAAAAAGCTGCCCCGTTAGCTGACCAGTGGCCCGCCATGACTTAGCCGGAGTTTTGAACTCCGGTTTTGCAGCTTTCTGGCGCTGTCGGAATCCGGAGTTTAGAATTTCGGTTTTAGTTAAGTATTTTTTTTTTTCAAAAAAATATGTGATTCTTGTCAATACACTTTTTCCACTATAAATTAAACACTATGTTATCTTATTTCTGCACACCTAAAATTTTAATATCTCATATTATCACCATTTATTATGTCTCATTTATCTCATTCCGTTGCAATGGATGAGCTAAAATTATGCACTTCTTGGGTTATGTTTTCTCAAGATCCAAACACCGCTCAATTATCACGTGATGAGTTTTGGTCTTTAATTACGAATATTTTAACCAACGAGGTCCAAGCGTGACTCAAACAAAGGAACAATTAAGGTCCAAATGGTCTGAATTGATGCAACCTTGTCGTAAATGGGATGCAATATGGCAAAAATCCGCTCGTATGAGTAAGAGAGCAGAAGGTTCTCACGAATTTAGGGGTCGAGTTGAAAGACAGTACGAACGTGAAAATGGCGAAATGTTTGAATATTTTTATGTTTGGGAATATGTTAAGCGGTTTACTACGTTTGAGCAGGAGAGTACTTTAGAGTAGGTGTTTTCATGTTTTAACTTTATGTTTTGTATGTTTGAAGTGTGTTTTGTATTTGCATTTTAGTCAACATTCAACTTCAGTTTAATAATAGTGAAACTAATTTATTATCACACACACCAATTATTACACATAAAATAACACCGAAGTCATTAAAGATAACATAACTAACATAAACGATTGACGAGATTCCAATACGTGTAAACAAAACATAATAATGTAATCATCACTCAAATTACAACTTGTGTCAACATTACAAAAAGATTGATACAATTAACATAACAAAAAGACATGATAAAACGGCATTCGGAAAGCCGGTTTCAATAAAAAGCTGACAAGTATCATAACATAAACCGGCCTTTGGATTTCCGGTTTCAGTTAAAGGTGTTTAACAGTAATATCTGCAAGAACAGTAAAAGCTGCAAGAAAAGTAAAACCGGCATTGGCAATCCGGTTTTGAAACCGGCGTTTATAACCCCGGTATACTTTATGGTTATAAAAGGGCAGGTTGCATGTTGCATAATCACAAGTAAAACATGGATCCGAAGTACGTTTCAATTGATGTATATTATGGATGTGATTTTGCTGATGAAACAAAATTTGAAGGAGGCGAGAAAACTACATTTGATAATGTTGATGTTTGTGGGTTTGATCTGCAGAAGTTGAATGAGTTCCTTCGAGAAAACTTACCGAAAAATCCCCGTTCAATGGACATATACTATTACAAATAAGGAATTTGTGACACCCCGTACTAATCATCATGTACGGACCATCAACGACAGGATCATTACAAGGTTAAGTACTATATGCGTTTTCAAAAAGAGTTTGCATTCATTAATAAAGTGATGTCTAAACCAACATCGAATGTTTTACAATCCAAAAGCATGCTTCGCTAAGTAGAAGCAAATAATAAGCGTATGTGACCACAAAGGTCGTTACAAGTCATAGTTCAAAAGTAATTAAGTTTGAATGCAAGATAAAATAATTCATGCGGAGATAACTCTAGAGCTGCGGGTGTCTACAGCAAGACTAGTACACAGCGGAAGCAAACAAACCTTAAGCCCCTGAGAAAAACATGCTTAAAAACGTCAACACGAATGTTGGTGAGCTATAGTTTAAGTATAACAGTAATGTAAGTAGGCCACGAGATTTCAGTGCTACAAAGAGCGTTTCAAAACAGTAATCCAAATCCGTATGTTTAAGTATATGCTTAACCGTGGGCACTCGGTAACTAACTTAACATTTAATAATATAATACCCCCTGAAAGTACACTTGGCAAGTGCGTATGTTTACGAAGTATTAAACACTCGTTGACTGCTAGCGCGACTAGCCCGAGTGGGGATGTCAAACCCTATGGATCCATATCTAAGATTCGCGTTCACCGGTTCAAAAACCAATGACTAAACGTTACCGAGCTAAAGGGAATGTTTCTGCCGTTGTATAACCCACACATATATAAGTTTAAGTACTCGGGCCTAGTATGTAAAACATAAAATCCGCATGTATTCTCAGTTCTTAAAATAAGTTAAAGTAAAAAGGGAATGCTATAACTCACAATGATATGTAGTAGCGGTTAAGTTGAGTCGGGAAAGGTGTGCAAGTAAACGGTCCGAAATCCTCAACCTAAGTCAAATAGTACTAAGTCAGTAAGTTGTCTAAAAAGGTTCATATGTATGTAATTAAGGTCATAAGGGTCATCATCAATCATCATCAAACAAAAGGTAACAAGTAAGGTTCGTTCATGAACGAAGTTTAAAACAAAGGCTGACTTGGATCAGTCACCACGGCCTCTACACAAACCGAACAGAGGTGAGACTAGTGGCTATGGCTCCGTATATGAGTCGTTTAAGTGTGGTAAAAATTCCAGAAGCTAACTCGTCTTCGTTTGACCGTGGCGACGGTATAAGTGCGAGTAGGTCTGAAATTTCTGCACAACGTTAAAGGACATAGTGACGATCGGAGGGCCATAAATCCTAAACCGTAACTCGGATGAAGACGAGTCTTATATGAAAAATTATCTACTCGAAAAGTTCTATCTAAAAATCATGGTTAGAACAGCCCAGACCTACTGGTATATTACATAAGCATCAGGTCAGTAAGTTTTGGACAGAAACAGTAAGTTTAAAAGGGTTCCGGTGGTCTTGGTGCTTGATGTTCATCATGGTTCTCATCCTTGATGCGTATAGCTTCAAGTGTACAACTCTTGGATGTGTTTACATCATCTTACCAAGTCTTGACCATCATAACACTAGTGCAAGTCTAAGACATGAAGCACAACTCACTTAAGAGTTGCATGTAGTTTGATGAACCAAAGTTACATCAAAGTCTTAGGTTTGACACTTATATGAACTATAAAAGTAACATTGAACTATAAACTTAAAAATAAACTAACTAATCAAGATCATAAGTAGTAGAACATAGTTCTTAGTTTGATCTTGAAGATCCAAGACTCAAAAGTCTTGATCTAAAGTCATTAAGTTACACCATAAGTAATAACACATAAATCCTTACTTTAATGAAACCAAAAGTTACAAAACTTAGATTATCATCAAGTAAAGTGTTTGTAAGCTTGAAAGCTCTTGTTCATGACAAAAATAAGAAGACCATAAGCTATAGAACTTAGATCCATTACAAGTATATGAAGTTATAACTAGTAAGTTAAACTTCTATGTTCTTAAAACTTATAAGTTGTCTTTAAGTTCAAGAAGTATAAGATCAAAGTTAACTAGTAATCTTTGACCAATTTTAACCAACAACATGAAATTTAAAGTGCATAAATGAAGTAGTAAACTTAAATAAACAAGAAAAGGTTCATGGTTGTTCATACTTTAAAGATTCAAACCAAAGTTTGATCTTTAGAAAGTAAACTTTAAAGTTTACTTCATGAGCTTCAAGTATGTCTTTAATCAACACAAGAACTTGCAAACTTTTGAAACAATTGAAGTAGAATCATAAACTAGTGACTTTATGTTCTTGTGTTCTTGAAAATACAAGATAATAGAAGAATCAAAACTAGAAAGTTAGATTCTTGAAAGCTAGTAAGTAACTACAACTAGTAAGTAACAATTAACAACAAGTAATCAAACAAGCAAGTAACAAAAGATGATGATGATTAATGGGAGTTCTTGGTTCGGTTTTAGAAAGAAAGAAAAAGGAAGAACAAGTTCATATTACTTACAAAAAGATAAGAGAAATGAGAGAAAAGTTTGAAAGTAAAATGAGAAGTATGTGTGTGTGAATTTGAATGAGAGAATGCAAGTGATAAGATAATGTAAAAATGAAACAAAAACACCACTCATGGCCTAAGTGGCCGACGGTTTTGGGAGTGGGGAGGGGGAAGAGAGTTGTTCTTTGGTTACAAGCTTGTAAAGTCTTACAAAAGGTGGTTATTTGGTGTAAGTGCATGGAGATTAAGAGAACTAGATTATATTTGCAAGTAACTAACTAGTTTCATTAAAAATGATACTTACAAGTTGTAAAATGGGCTAGTTAATCCATTAACATAAGTAGGGTGGGCTCACTTAAGTCCATTAACACTAACAAGGCCCAAGTTCAAGTATTTATCAAGTTAAGCCAATTAAAGCCCAAGTAATTAACTAATAGCTATAGTTAATCAAAATGATTAATAAACCTTAATCATGAATGCAAATAATATCTAGAAATATTATTCATGAAGTTTCGTGTGTCACAAAGACGTTTCGGGCACTTAAAAGTCATGTACGGGCAATCATGGCAACATGTAAATGTAATAACATACATTCGTTTAATCATATGTATTAATAATAATAATTATTAATAAATAAAAGTTGGAATTTCCAGGGTCGTTACATTACCCACCTGTTAAAGAAAATTTCGTCCCGAAATTTAAGGAGTGACCAACAATGGTACCGTATTCGAATAAGAAGGAGCGTATCATAGTTCTGTGAGACCCGTGGGCTCAGAAGTAAGTTATCCACCTTGAAAGGTACTTCGGCGTATGAAAGTGAGAATAGATATATGCCGTTAATTAAGCCTCTTGTCCTAAGAGGTCAACAAATTGATTTTGTTTCTGATTAGCAGGAGTATGTCATCTGAATGTATATCCACAAAAGGAAAGATGGTGTGTTTAGCCTTACAGGCATCCTCGGTAAGTTGGATGCGTGAAATGCATCATGAATGATTCTGAGCTCATCTAAAACATCGAGCGTGTATGTCGTAGTATAAGCTAACAGGTAGAATGGAAAACATAGTGATCACAACCATGCGATTTGATGTCTGGATAGCGTTAGCCAAGGATTTTACCAACCCCTTGGTTTCGGAAGGAGGCCATAGGCACAGGAACCCGATATTTAAGAACGTTTCATTTGAGTAAGTGAATCGAAATTTTAGCTGAAAGTGACCAATCGGACTTGTAAGCCATAATTATCCATAGTGTCTTCAGAACGGTCAGAACGAACAATGAGGGATATCACCTAATTTACCATACTGCAGGTGAACCTATCCTTGAATGAAATGAAAACACCGATATGTGATGTAACTTCATCCTTTCAGTTACATGTTGAAGTTAGGGTTAACGTTAACTAGAGCAACGTACAGTTGCAACCAATGAAGGAAGAAATATATATAGAGTATCCACATCAGTGTCGTAAATGTTTTAAGCAGTCCCCTCCCAAAGGGATAACAAGGTTCATAGATTCTCAAAGTATCTTATATTATATTTCCAAAAGGAAGTCGCACGGAAGGCATGAGAGTGAGCTCTCCGAGTGGTTCGTTCTGGGTTTATCGGTGTACATAAGGGGACGAGCGGATGAGAAGATACGTGAACTCTTGGTCCTAACGAATAGTTTACTCCGAGTGAAAAGAATCTCCAAAAATGATTCTTGTGTCTCAACATACGGATTCTTAGAGTTGAGGTTTACGAGGGGGTTGTGATTTGCCGTGAAGTATTGAGAACAGTAACCCACCTAGTACCTTTCCTACAATGGGGTAACCAATGAGTGTACCTCAGAAAACTGATTTATCGGCCCACGTTTTTGTCATGTCTAGCTTTAAAAAGAACATTTTATGGGTGCAAAGATTTTCTAACAAATTTTATAAAACAACCGTCCAAAGTGGCTCAAGAGTTCTTAACAAAGATCTTAATAGTAAGTTTTAGCTCTAACAGAGGGAGAGAAAAAGGTGTGATCCATACGTGGTGTAGTCTAATACAGAAACCTTTAATAAAATCAACTAAGGGAGTTTTTGATAAACAATACCTTTAAACGTTTGTTGTGACATCGTAATTGAACGAAGTTCCTAGTAAATTTAGAAGTAGGTACAACGTGTACCATTTTACTCAAAACTATTTGACTTAAGTTGAATAACTCGGTAAAGGAGCGGTTTTTAAATAATTTGAAGGTATAACTTAGTATCAAAATAAGTAAGTATAAATTTATACATATATGATTTTATAAACCGTTTAAGTGACCGAAAAATTTTTAGTATTTTAATTGTCTGTAAATCTTGTGAGGACCGCATAAATAAACAACGTGTAAAAATTCTGATAAACATAGTTTTTTTTTTTTTTTTTTTTTTGCATTTCGAAGGTTACGAGTTGAAAAAGTTTGAGTGGAAAAGTTTTGAATCATTGGGTGACCAGTTACTAGGTAATGAAAACTAATGACATAAATGTGGTTTTGGTAATTATCGGGACACAAGTCTTTGGGCCAAAAATATTTACGTGCGAAGCCGTTGCTAAAGTGAGGTACGAAGGATAGAGCACGAGGATGAGAAGTTAATTGCTTCTTGGATTCAGAAAGTGCCAAACGGGTTATGACTAGTATTAAAGTCGGAATGATGATGGCACTAATACCACTAAATGAGAGTTTCCTTGGAATGAGTCAGGATTTAGAGTTATATATAAGAAAGAGCATTGTTCCAACATGTGTGGTGAAATAAATCCATGGGGTAACGTAATAGTTTTGAATGGTTTACGTGGATGTCTGAAGGCCTTGCATGACGTGGTAGTCAGTGCCTTTATCACATATACATGAATCTCTCGATTTCGATGGTTATAAGGTCTTCACGATGACTTGGGTACGAATGAGCAACGGAGTATTTTATACAGCAAGCAACGATAAATTTTATGGAAATTGTTTAAGGTGACAATGTATGGAAAGAAACGAAGTTTTAGTAAACTAGGGTTACGTACAACCCGTGCCATTCAAAGTAAAATATATTTTGAACAAAAGGTTTGATTTGTAAGAGTGAAGGTAAAATTCTACATGTGTTTGTCGAAAATAAGAAATCATTTACTTTATTTTATATAACGTATACGATTTTAAAATTTTGCGCGAATGACGAACAAAATAAATTTTTTTTTTTTTTAAACTTTGAGAGGATAGCATAATAAAATGATGTGTGTAAGAGTTTTGGCAGACAAAATTTTCATATTTCGGAAGTTACAAGTTGGAAAAGGTTGATAAGGATTGAGTACAAGATTTTGAAAATTTCGAGTGATGTTTGAGGTAAAAATAAACCATTGAATTTATATGTGATTGACAACTATTAGTAGGGCATAAATCCTTTGACCAAAAATGATTAAGTGTGAAGTTGTTGCTTATGAGTGAGATACGAATGGGAGAGTGTGAGGATGAGAGTTAACCACTTATTGATTTCAGGAAAATTTTAAACCGGTATGACTAATATCGAGGTAAGAAGGACGATGTTGTGGTTATCATCGAATAAGAAATTCCTCGTGATACGTTAGGATTTAGAGTTGTGTAAGAATGAGTATCAAATGAGATTCTTGGGAAATCTTCAATATAGAATTTGGATTGCTGAGGTGACGGAATACAATTTCCTTTAAGTATCGTAGTGCAAGTTTGTCCATTGTATCAGTTTCTTTCATGGCTAGAAAGTGAGCAGTTTTGGCGAGATGGTCAATAATAACCCAGATGATGTCCTAACCGCATACCGTCTCTGGTAACTAATGATGAATTTCTTCCCATTTCCATTGTGGGATTTCGGGTTGTTGTCATGTAACTAATAAGGTTCAGTTTTCGGGCTACATCTCTCCCCAAAATAGTTTCACCATTCTTGCGAGGTATACGAATAAATTTTTCCCATTATAATAAATTCCGCTTTCATCCTTGAAAATCAGTTCGTTCCAACTATTTCATCAAAGCTTCCTAGCTCGATGAGTATTAGGTTAATCTTAAAGTTCATCCCAAATCAAATCTTACTATACTACTGTGAAAAATTCTATCAATCTTCTCAAATAACATATGTCTGTACGTAGGTAACTAATCCTTTTCAACTACTACATTAGAACTCCCAAGTTTGGTTAATATGAGGTCATCTCCAAATGACCCACCTGTTAATCTTAAAGTACTACCTTAAATTATTCCTTTATCTTCCTTAGTTTACTATTTGCTTGTGTCCTATAGAATACTTAATTCCCATGGTTGTTTATGGTTTATTATTCATAACGCTAAGGTGCTTAGAAATAAGGTTTCTATCGTTCTACTATTAAACAACCCCGAAACATTAAAACATTGTGATGAAATGTGCCCTAACCAAAATCAGGGTCCATGCGGGTTTTCATAACTGAGATAACGATTGTTCTACCACAAGTTAGTACAAAGTTTTTCCTATTTGAGAACTTTTTCCTTAAATGTCCAGGTTGTCGATCTCTAATACAAATTTTCGGGTTATCAATTCTGCAATCAAGGCCCTTCTTGTACAGTACATGGGCTACGTAGTTATTCTTTCCCTACCTTTAACAGGCTACAATGTGTATGCTCAAGTGATTCCTAACAAAATTTTCCCTGGATCACCCCATATTCCTCATGTATTAACATTGGAACTTCTGCATGATTTACTTCAATATAACCACGCTGGCCTGACGTCATTATATTGTACTAAATCGTACGTTCATTCCAATATCACCTCATATGGTCAATGTAACGTGATCACTTCAAGTTCTACTCAATTTCATCTATCGGTGCTTTATCTATGCCATCTCAAAACAGAATTGACATAACTAATCTCACAGTTTCTCGATGTGGGTGCGTAGGTTCCGTAGATCATGTATTAATGCCTAAGTGTCCCGAGGTTTCTTCAAAGGTTCGGATTTAGGTAACGTTGTTAGGTTCCTTCTAGATATTCATCTGGGTCTCGTGTCGAGTTGTTCGTGTAGCAAGTAGTAATACGATATGTCTTGAGGTGACTCCCAAGTCTTTGGGTATGGCTGAGCATCAGCGAAAGACACTATGAGTTTGTGAAAGGAGATGTCTTCCCAACTTCTCCAATGCCTAAATATGGAAGTGTCGTTAGGTCATCGAGTAGTGGTGAAGAATGGAAGAGATGAGTGACGGTCATGAAAGTGTACAGGGTATGTGTCAACTGAACAATCTTCTAGATTGCGTGAAGTAATGTTTCGATCTCTGGAACGATGGAGCAGTAGTAACAGGTGGATTACACTACTAGTCCTTAGGGTTAGACGAGTGGGGAAGTAGTTCAGGAAAACATCTGAACCGAAAAGGATAAGTTCTCCAAGTCGGTATAGCGGATAGTAGACAGGTATCAAGAGCGTAATCAGGCATAACAACTACAGCAGCCTAGATCATTTACAGCAGCACGTGGCATGGCAATAGTAACAGTATCATACCGAAGTAACATGCTAAAAGCAGAGAGTAACATGCAGTAGCGAGAATAAGCAAATGCATACAGCGAGTTTACATAGCAGTGAGTTGAAACGGTAGCATGCAGTAAGTTCATACAGCAGTAGAAGTAAGCAGTGGCATGCAGTAGTAGTAAACGGTAACATGCAGTAATATAACACAGTAGCATGCAATCAAAAGTAGATAATAGCATGCAGTAGTGGAAGCACGTAATAGCATACGGCATATAGCAGTAAAAGTGAGCAGCAGCATGCAGTCAGTTCAGCGGAAACAAGTAAACTAGCAAGTTGTAGATTAGTCCTATTAGTGAATCCTACTCGGGTCGGTCTTAGACTTACTAATGCATCCTAATTCCCTACAACCAATGCTCTGATACCAAATGTGACGCCCCGTACTAATCATCATGTACGGACCATCAACGACAGGATCATTACAAGGTTAAGTACTATATGCGTTTTCAAAAAGAGTTTGCATTCATTAATAAAGTGATGTCTAAACCAACATCGAATGTTTTACAATCCAAAAGCATGATTCGCTAAGTAGAAGCAAATAATAAGCGTATGTGAAAACAAAGGTCGTTACAAGTCATAGTTCAAAAGTAATTAAGTTTGAATGCAAGATAAAATAATTCATGCGGAGATAACTCTAGAGCTGCGGGTGTCTACAGCAAGACTAGTACACAGCGGAAGCAAGCAAACCTTAAGCCCCCGAGAAAAACATGCTTAAAAACGTCAACACGAATGTTGGTGAGCTATAGTTTAATTATAACAGTAATGTAAGTAGGCCACGAGATTTCAGTGCTACAAAGAGCGTTTCAAAACAGTAATCCAAATCCGTATGTTTAAGTATATGCTTAACCTTGGGCACTCGGTAACAAACTTAACGTTTAATAATATAATACCCCCTGAAAGTACACTTGGCAAGTGCGTATGTTTACGAAGTATTAAACACTCGTTAACTGCTAGCGCGATTAGCCCGAGTGGGGATGTCAAACCCTATGGATCCATATCTAAGATTCGCGTTCACCGGTTCAAAAACCAATGACTAAACGTTACCGAGCTAAAGGGAATGTTTCTGCCGTTGTATAACCCACACATATATAAGTTTAAGTACTCGGGCCTAGTATGTAAAACATAAAATCCGCATGTATTCTCAGTTCCCAAAATAAGTTAAAGTAAAAAGGGAATGCTATAACTCACAATGATATGTAGTAGCGGTTAAGTTGAGTCGGGAAATGTGTGCAAGTAAACGGTCCGAAATCCTCAACCTAAGTCAAATAGTACTAAGTCAGTAAGTTGTCTAAAAAGGTTCATATGTATGTAATTAAGGTCATAAGGGTCATCATCAATCATCATCAAACAAAAGGTAACAAGTAAGGTTCGTTCATGAACGAAGTTTAAAACAAAGGCTGACTTGGATCAGTCACCACGGCCTCTACACAAACCGAACAGAGGTGAGACTAGTGGCTATGGCTCCGTATATGAGTCGCTTAAGTGTGGTAAAAATTCCAGAAGCTAACTCGTCTTCGTTTGACCGTGGTGACGGTATAAGTGCGAGTAGGTCTGAAATTTCTGCACAACGTTAAAGGACATAGTGACGATCGGAGGGCCATAAATCCTAAACCGTAACTCGGATGAAGACGAGTCTTATATGAAAAATTATCTACTCGAAAAGTTCTATCTAAAAATCATGGTTAGAACAGCCCAGACCTACTGGTATATTACAGAAGCATCAGGTCAGTAAGTTTTGGACAGAAACAGTAAGTTTAAAAGGGTTCCGGTGGTCTTGGTGCTTGATGTTCATCATGGTTCTCATCCTTGATGCATATAGCTTCAAGTGTACAACTCATGGATGTGTTTACATCATCTTAACCAAGTCTTGACCATCATAACACTAGTGCAAGTCTAAGACATGAAGCACAACTCACTTAAGAGTTGCATGTAGTTTGATGAACCAAAGTTACATCAAAGTCTTAGGTTTGACACTTATATGAACTATAAAAGTAACATTGAACTATAAACTTAAAAATAAACTAACTAATCAAGATCATAAGTAGTAGAACATAGTTCTTAGTTTGATCTTGAAGATCCAAGACTCAAAAGTCTTGATCTAAAGTCATTAAGTTACACCATAAGTAATAACACATAAATCCTTACTTTAATGAAACCAAAAGTTACAAAACTTAGATTATCATCAAGTAAAGTGTTTGTAAGCTTGAAAGCTCTTGTTCATGACAAAAATAAGAAGACCATAAGCTATAGAACTTAGATCCATTACAAGTATATGAAGTTATAACTAGTAAGTTAAACTTCTATGTTCTTAAAACTTATAAGTTGTCTTTTAGTTCAAGAAGTATAAGATCAAAGTTAACTAGTAATCTTTGACCAATTTTAACCAACAACATGAAATTTAAAGTGCATAAATGAAGTAGTAAACTTAAATAAACAAGAAAAGGTTCATGGTTGTTCATACTTTAAAGATTCAAACCAAAGTTTGATCTTTAGAAAGTAAACTTTAAAGTTTACTTCATGAGCTTCAAGTATGTCTTTAATCAACACAAGAACTTGCAAACTTTTGAAACAATTGAAGTAGAATCATAAACTAGTGAGTTTATGTTCTTGTGTTCTTGAAAATACAAGATAATAGAAGAATCAAAACTAGAAAGTTAGATTCTTGAAAGCTAGTAAGTAACTACAACTAGTAAGTAACAATTAACAACAAGTAATCAAACAAGCAAGTAACAAAAGATGATGATGATTAATGGGAGTTCTTGGTTCGGTTTTAGAAAGAAAGAAAAAGAAAGAACAAGTTCATGTTACTTACAAAAAGATAAGAGAAATGAGAGAAAAGTTTGAAAGTAAAATGAGAAGTATGTGTGTGTGAATTTGAATGAGAGAATGCAAGTGATAAGGTAATGTAAAAATGAAACAAAAACACCACTCATGGCCTAAGTGGCCGACGGTTTTGGGAGTGGGGAGGGGGAAGAGAGTTGTTCTTTGGTTACAAGCTTGTAAAGTCTTACAAAAGGTGGTTATTTGGTGTAAGTGCATGGGGATTAAGAGAACTAGATTATATTTGCAAGTAACTAACTAGTTTCATTAAAAATGATACTTACAAGTTGTAAAATGGGCTAGTTAATCCATTAACATAAGTAGGGTGGGCTCACATAAGTCCATTAACACTAACAAGGCCCAAGTTCAAGTATTTATCAAGTTAAGCCAATTAAAGCCCAAGTAATTAACTAATAGCCATAGTTAATCAAAATGATTAATAAACCTTAATCATGAATGCAAATAATATCTAGAAATATTATTCGTGAAGTTTCGTGTGTCACAAAGACGTTTCGGGCACTTAAAAGTCATGTACGGGCAATCATAGCAACATGTAAATGTAATAACATACATTCGTTTAATCATACGTATTAATAATAATTATTATTAATAAATAAAAGTTGGAATTTCCAGGGTCGTTACAGAATTTCCGAACCTGAAACAATTTTGTTTGATGATGATTGGTATGCATTACTAGGGAAAGCTTGTATACTCTCTGAAAAAATTGAGTTGTATGTTTTATATGGCGTTTTTGAAGACGCCCTTGAATTCAGTAGGGTATATGATATTAATGGTGAATATTATAATGCATAAAATAAGTTGTAATGCATGAATTTAGTAGTGGTTTTTATTATTATTATTGTTATTATTATTATTATCAATGTCATTATCAGTATTAATTAAAAAAGATGCCCACAATTTTTAATGGAATACACAAATAAATACGGTTGCATCAATTTTATTATATAAAAAAGAACACAATATGGTTACAACTAATCGAATACAACCATTCAACGGTTACGTGTCGGAGGTTGTCGGTAATTTCTATGACCACCGGTTCCACAATCCACATCTCATATAACCCTCTCACTCCTCCTGAGTGGTTGAACTCCAGGTATATCCTCATTAGTTATATCCTCATTCTGACTCGTTTGTGATGTACTACCTAGATCCTGCATACGTATAGGATCGTTTACGTATGAATTTTGTGGAGGGCGCATCATACGGTGTGGACTGTGATGAGGGGTACTAATATCCAGGAGACTTACATTGTACTCGTCCGTAGACAAATCCCCAAACATGGATGATTGGCCATGGTCCGTTTGATAAGTATTATACTCGGGACGCGGGACATACTGAGTGTTATGATCTGATGTATACTGGGTCCTCGGGGTATACTGAGTTTGTGGACGGCTATATTGAGACGGGTCATAGTAATTGTTCGAATGAAAACTGAAGGACTGTGTAGGATAGTAGTTAAATTGACCCTGTGGCATATGATGCGCGTAGCCCATCACTTGACCTGGTAAATCATAAAATGGTTGCAGGTTCGGTTGACTATCCGGCCGCATCTGAGTTTAAGCTACCTCACGCACCATATGAAGCCCCTCCTGCTGCATATTTGTTAAAAGTAAATAAATATTAGTTTAAAGGTAATTATTTAAAATATGGTACATGTTATAAAAATAAAAAAAAATAACAACACTGTTACTTACATGGATACTAGTAGTTCCTGCCCAATTAGGATATGTGTTGGGGGGATAAACGTTTCCCGGGTCTGTAATGTGCACAACTGTGCGCGCATAGTACCAACTAAAGTAATCAGAAGACGTGCCCAAGCCTTCCACACCCACATGAACTGTGTTAGTTCGGTTCCTCCATTTATGGATGTATGTAGCTTGTGGTTCATTTGTTAACAAATTAACTCCCGCTTTGGAGTGTAGGCTTGTGTTGTGTATCCTTTCATGATCAGCCGTATTGTACAATCCGTCATTATCGAGAACATATTGTATCCACCAGGACTGTCTACATACTCTATTCGGAAGATGCATCTCAATAGTAGCCCAAAAAATAATAGGGCCACGATATGCCCACAAGCCTATGTCAGCTGTACACTGAGGGGGAAGTCGATCGAGATAGAATGCTGCATATGGAAGCCACTCAAACTACAATAACATAACATAATAAGACATTAATAAAATGTTATCAAAATATCTATATATGCCCTCATTAATGTAAAAGGGTTTACGTGTTCCTCAGTTAAAGCGGTAAGTGCTGCGCGACACGTTACCAGAACATGTGCGGGCGAATTGGAGTGTGTCCAGTTACCATGCCACCTACATACCCATTAAGTAAAAATAATATTTACCAATTATGTGAAAATAATATATTTTATAATAACGTATACAATTACAATCAAGTAAAAATATTATACCTGGCACCATACGGTTTACAAATGCCCACCCCTTCCGGGTGTACGAGTTTAATACGTATATCTGAAACTAGTTGAGGTGCGAGTGTTGGAATTCTTGCATACGCCCAATGTTGTACTAAAAGCATCGCACCATTTATGCCCTTAGCGTTAGGAACTTGAGCAGTACGACACAAATTTCTATAAGCATGTGCGAGAACCGCACTACCCCAACTAAGACGCGGTGCGGCCAGACTAAAGTTAAGCAAGTGATATATGTAGCTCAATGGTACATAATGGGAACTCGAGTCTAAAAATAGCAAGCCACCCATCATAGCTAACATGTATACGCGTGCTCGTTGTTGGTGACCCACAATATTATCTACAAGGTCCCTATCCAAGCCTCTGGACTAGCGCGTTTGATTACCCGAATAGCATTCAGGTATAGTATCTGGTTCGTCGTCTCACCAATTGTCCAATACAACTGCTTGAGCTGTTGGATTCTTGGACATTGCTTCAATAAATTGCTACGAATGTGACGCGGACAATACCTATGTTCCCACTCGTATTAACTTGTAAAAATCCCCAACGCATGTAGGATACCAGGGTGTCAATCTGAAATGACACAAACCTTTCTTTCTTTAATGACAAATTGCTGAAACTTTTCCAAAAACCAAATCCAGCTAGCGTTAGTTTCGTTGTCTACTATTGCTAAAGCAATTGGCAGAACTTGATTGTTGGCGTTTTTCGCAACAGCTAAGAGCATCTTACCTTTGTAACTACCTTTCAAATGGGTGTCGTCGATGCAAATGATCGGAACACACATGGTATATGCTCTAATTATTGGACCAAAAGCCCAAAACACGTACTTGCATATCGGGATACCGTTGTCATCTTGGCCTTCAGTCTCGAATTTGACAATTGTTTCCGGATTGGTATAAAGTAATTCATTTAAATACCTGGGTAGCTCGGCGAAATTACTTTCCCAAGTACCATACATGCGTTCAATTGCAATACGCCTAGAATTCCATGCCTTAGCGTACGTAACATCAACTTGCCATGTGTTTTTAACGAAAGCTTGAATGTTTGCCACAGGAATAGCAAGGTCTACCCTCACTAAATGGTCAATATCGGTAGCAATCAAGCTTGATGTTAAACAACAGTTGTCGTTTTGCGTCACGTTTCCATAACAATTGTGGAAATCGTGCCATTTAACAAGTTTCCATACCTTGGATCTATTTTTAACAGAACCTCTACAACCCCACGCACATTGTCTTTGTTCTTGATGGCCTGTGTATTTTGGGCTAGTTATATAGCATTTTGCTTTCCAATAACCCGGTCTACTATCTACCACGATGAGTTCTCTGTTGTTTTGTATATTCCATCTCCGAACAGCATATAATAATTCGGCTTTGTTCTGGAAAACTATTCCTTGTGTAATAACATTGGAATCTTTATTCCAAACAACCCATGATATTTCGTCGTCTTCAACATCGAATAAACAAGAACTAGCATCACCAACTCTATTAACATTACCAAAAATGTGAAACGTGGGTATCTTGTGGTACTGGCTCTTCTCTACCATCATCATCATCATCATCATCAGAAACATTTTCTTCAACGCTATACGCATCCACTGTATGCTCACTAGCGGTTGACATACCATCATCATCACCAGAATCTACATGTTGTTCTTCGTTTTGTTCTTCATGTTGATATTCTTCTTCAACAAATGTTGACTGGTTACGAGATGTAGATGGACCACTTTCAAAAGATTGAATCATATTCATAAAACTCACTTGCTCATACTGAATTTCAATATGAGCCTGATAGTCTTCATCACGCTGAGATAAAAAGTACATTGTTTCTAAAGTGTTATCGTCAACAAGTTAATTGCTGCAACTATGATTATTGACAACATACCACAATATCATTTTCAAAGAATGTGTTCTTTGAGAGACACCTAAATAATTGTAAGCCATATTATTTAACTGCATACAATTAATGCGGTTAGACATGACAAAAATCCTTGTAAATGTTGTTTCATCGCCAGTAAGCCAACCATTTTGAAAAACAATTCTGCCACCCCAAACAAAATTAACTATAAATAGACGTATTGTTGTCATTTGAATACGTGATTTGGTTTTTTTTGAGGTTTTCAAGTGAAGATTTTATGGATTTCTGATATTCATTCACGTTTTTTTGAAGATGATTTATGTTCTTTGTGATGATGTTAATGAATATAAGTTAATAGGGGTATAAATAAGAGTACAAAAATACAAAAGCTGATAGTGATAAGATGGTGTTTCAGTCTTTCCAGCAATAATTTAGCTAGGGTTTCCAGCAAGACAAAACGAAGTTCCAAACTCCGGATTCAGGTAAAAGCCTGAAATCCGAAGTTCCAAACTCCGGTTAGGGCTAGATGGGGTCATCTTGTCAGCAAACGGGGCAGCTTTTCACGAGAGAGGGTTGAATCCGGAGTTCCAAACTCCGGCTAGGGTTCTGGTCAGCTAACGGGGCAGCTTTTTGATGAGAGAGGATTGAATCCGGAGTTCCAAACTCCGGTTTTAGGTGAAATGGTGAAATCCGGCATTTGAAAGTCCGGAATTACCATGTTTGCAAAATGTTTTCCAGGATTTCTATTTTTCAAACATTTGAATGGTTTAATACCATTTCAAAAAAAAAAAAAATAAAATAAAAAAAAAAAAAAAAAAAAAAATCAACTGAAAGGAAGTCTTTGGATCGAGGTATGCATGAGAAGGTACCCTCCTTCTGTAATGGAGGTACACATGAGAAGGCTACTGCCACCGAAGCTCATGGCAAAAACACATGCCGAGATAGTAGGCGATTTAGTGAGGTGGTAAGAAAACAACATGAAGATTTAAGGGAAAAACTCAACTCTATCAAATCAAATGGTGCAACCAATATGTCTCTGCTGGTATCAAAATTCAAAAGGAAAAATCAGTGTTGTTTGATGAAAAAAATAGTAACGTGGAAATCCTAAAAAAAAGCAATAGTTTGTGAGGCCATTAGTTTGGATGTACTAAAAAACATTGAACTAATTATTAATGAGGAAGGGTTTAATGATATTGAAGTTAAGCTTCTTGGTGGTCTTAGTGTACTGGTTATCTTCAAATCCTTTGAGGCTGCAACTTCTTCAATTGAACAACACAACCACCCACTAAGAAGATGGTTGCATAAAGTGTTACGATGGGATGAAGCGAATTGGCAGGAAGGAAGAATGGCGTGGCTAAAGATTACCGGTGTTCCCGTTCATTGTTGGACGAAAGGCACCTTCATCTCCATTGCCGAATGGTGGGGTACTACTTACGACCTTGAGAATTGCAAGCTAATTGGAAACCAGAAATTAACGTTTGGTTGGGTTTTTGTTAAGCTATTTAACCCGGAAATTGTTAATGACTCGTTAAAACTCATACATAAATCCAACACATACTTCATTAATATAAAAGAAGAGGAAACCCAATGTCCCGACTGGAATGTGGAGAATGAATGCAGTGACGGATCATACTATAGCTCCGGTTATAGCTCGGATTTTATTGATTCGGACGAGTATTCTGATCAGGATTAATTTACGGCAGCAGCGGACGTTGAAGGAAAAAGGTGTAATGATTATGGTAATCGTATTAATAAGGATGTAGAGGAACAATCTGCTGAGAACGCCACAAGTCCTGGTAATGGGTGTGCCGTTGATGCTGTCGTAGATAACCACCGAAAAAGTACAACTGAAGACGGTGATCTTGAATCGAGATGTTTGGGGAACGATGAACCGTTTGAGGAAAAAGACGAAGTGGCGGCAGATTCAGTGGGTCAAAGCTCACCTGTTGCTTCTGACGAAACTGTTCACGCATGTTTGTATAAAGCGGCTGACATGTTGGAGGGGGACAGATGTAAGTCAACCCTAGGTGACTTGCATACATCCAACGGTTTTAAAAGTATTCCAACTCTAGTGGGCTGTGGTAATATTGAGTTTGAAGAAGTGGGCCGCCAAAATGGGCCAATCAATATGGATGATTTGGGCTGCACAGATAATGGACTTAAAAATGCAAGTAAGGGTCTCGAAGAAAAGGAATACTATTCTGGTACCAAGATGAGATTAGAAAAATGCCTGATCAATGTGTATTTGAACATGTGAGTAAACCAAACAAAAAACGTTCGACAAGTATTGCATCGAGGCTTAGTAATAGATCGGTTGGTGTGTCTATGTGCAACGGTAGTTATTGGAACGCGATGTGTAATTGGAAAGCGTGTTCTAGATTGCTAGGAGTCAAGAATTTGGCCAAAAGTGGGGTTAATTTAAACATCGATAATCGTCACAAGTGCAGAACTTGTAATAAAAAGTCTAAATCAAAAACCCATTCAAAGGAAAAGTCTACGGGTACGGGTGGCTCCTCGGGACAATTGATCAACAAAGTTTCTTTGAAGGAATTTGGGGAACAAATTGGATTGAGGTGGCTGAACCTCAATACTCAGTAAGTTTCTCCTATCTCTTTTTTGTTTCAATATCTTTTTTTATGAAGATATTGTCATTGAATGTTTGTGGGTTTGGTGTGAAAGAGAGATTCGGGTGGGTTAAGGATATTTGTTGTAAGGAAAGACCGGACGTTATTGCGCTTCAAGAAACTAAATGTAGAAATTTGAGGGATAGTTGGGTTCATATTTTGTGGGGTAACGGTAATTGTGATTTTGTACAAAAAGAAGCTATTGGTAATTCGGGAGGGATGTTATTGGTGGGGGACACTAATAGTTTTGTAGTGGAGAGTGCGATTAAAAGTGAGTATTTTTTAGCCATTTGGGGGAAGTGGTGTGGCTCCGTACATGAATCAATTATTGTAAATGTCTATGGCCACACAATGATGCAAAGAAAAAAGAGATGTGGGTATCCTTAGATAGACTTTGATGTTATGCGAGGGGTATATGAAATAGTATTAATTTTTACAAGGAAATACTATTAAATACGATACAATTTTACACAAGTTATTTATTTATTTATAGAGTGGGATATACCTAAACCTTGCTACAACACTATAGGCAGTGTACCTAATCGTAGAGTAGTATAGTTTTTAGTAAGTGCGGTTCGTTCCACAGGGAGCTGGTGATACGTACTATATTTTTATATAACTATATTTGTACAAAATATATTATATATAGTAATAATATATAAAAGGGGGTTTACCGTTTAATGACCGGTTTGTCGATTTTATATCTTAAGTCACAATTAAAACCTAATGCAAAATATTAATGACGATAATTAAAGGTACGATGAAATATAAAATAAAATAATTATGCTTATTTAAACTTCCGTAACCATGATGTTTGACGTTTTGATTTTAATTAATTACCATGGGTTAATTGTCCTTTGTCCTGGATGTATTTGAAACCTATCTGGTTTTTGTCCATAATAGTTCATCGGTCATAATTATAAAATGCTCGGCAAATTTAACCTTATACCCGAAGTCAAATATTCCAACTAATTGGGGATTCGAACTGTAACAAGGTCTTAATACTTTGTTTAATGAATACACCAGGTTATCGACTGTGTGTAATCCAAGGTTTTAATACTTTGTTAACAATTACACCAATTACCCTTGAATGTAATCCACCCCTGTTTTAATGAGTCCAGTGACTATTAATCCATCCCCGTGTCCGGTCAAATGAACAATAATTCGTACTTATAAATATCCCGCCCATCGTGTCCGATTAAGCGTATGTGGTTATATATCGATACGTCAAATTGTAACCTTTATATTAAATTAACGAGGTATTGTTAATTTAAAATAAAGTCCATTAATAGCCCATAGTCTAATTTCCACAAGTGTCGATCTTTTGTCCAAACCCCAATTATGGTACAAAGCCCAATAAACCCATCTTTAATATTTAGCCCAACATCATGATTACTTCGATTCAAATAAGCATAATAATAACTTAAGTACGAGACATCAATTTAAAAAGGAGAACATAACTTACATTGATTATTTATTGCGTAGTGTTACACGGACAGAACTTCGACTTTAGAACTCGTAAAATAACCTTTACATTACCCAAACTAACTAATATAAAACTAAACTAATATTATATATATATATATATACATATATATATATATATATATATATATATATATATATATATATATATATATATATATATATATTAACAGAGGGAGAGATATGTAGATGGTGTATGATACTCGACAGAATGCATGGCCTTTTATAGGCATTTTGATTCCTGACTGCTCCGAGATCGCGAAGCAAATGTGCCTTCCAGCTCCGAGATCGCGAAGTAACGCACTCCAGCTCACCAACTTTTGGCCATTTGCTTGTCGACGTTATTTAATATAATATATAATATATAAATAATTTATATAATTATTTAAATATTATATTATATTCTTGTGCATAGTAGACTTGTAATTTTTGGTCCGTTGCGTCGGGCGTTGATAGTTGGCTCAGGTCCCGGTTCCGGATTTTCGAACGCTTTTTCGTATAATTTAATATCTTGTACTTTGCGTTCCGCAACTTGTACTCTTGTAATTTTTAGACGTGTCTCATCAATAAATGGAACCACTTGAATTGTATCTTGTACGTTTGAGCATTTTGGACGTTTTTGTCTTCGAATCTTCGTTTTTGCCTTTTGTCTTCGCACTTATTTAATATAAACGAATATTACTTGAAAATAGAACAATTGCAACTGAAAACTTTACATATTTGAAGGATATTGCGCCTAAATATATGTTCATTTGGAGCACTATCAAATATCCCTACACTTGAATGTTGCTTGTCCTCAAGCAATACATAACTTGAAATTAAATCACACGAATCACTTCTTTATTCTTCACACTTTATACATCAGTGATTTTGATACGGCGGTATAAACAATGATAGTAACATTTGTGGTATACAGTCCCACATGACTATAAAAATTTAGATCCTTTAGGAAATTGGATCTTTATGAAAACATTTGATCTTTTGAAAATTCAATCTAGCTTTTACCCTAGATAAGTTTTCCGGAATAACCCTTCACCGGTGTTACAAAATATTTTTGTGGGTTTTGTGGGTTTCAGATTTGAAAATTTTAGCTCAACACTTGCGGTTTTGTGTTACCCACTTGCTAACCTTGTATTAGGAAAGCAACACGTTTAGTTTACTTGTCCCGTATATTACCTTTTGGCAAACTACCGTCCGGTTGTAAAGGAAAGCGATGAACAAGCAACTGTTAAGGCAATGTCTAATGACATGCATTTGATTATGGTCCAAAAACGTGTCGGATGCTATTACTATCCTTTGTAGGAGCAATAGTAAAGATCATCCTATAATTTTTTCGGTCTGGCACAAGGTCCTGTCTTCGACCATGCTATGCAACCACCGTTCTTACGGTTGACACCCGATTTGGTTCAGGTGACCTAATGAATTTCAGGTGAATTCCTGGGATTTTACGTTCAATGGTAATGAACGCATTGAAAATGATTTTTCAGAAAACAAATCGGTTTTAATTTGATCAAAATATTTTCTCGTTCAAGCTCGAGTTTAGATATCATCGAATTCCATGAGTTTGTAATTCTTAATCTTTAAAGTCAATCTCAAGGATTGAGTAATATCAGTCTTAAAAGCTGATTTTTAATCTTTAAGGAGATTATCCTTTATGGGGGTCTGATTCGTTAGTCTTATCAAGCTTATTTGCACGGCGTCCTCCCATTTTACGAGACAGATCCTCTCATGGTTAGGATAAGTCTGACCACTTGGCGACCCTGTTTGGTGCTGAGGTCCGTGGATTTCCTGCTGATTTTAGAGATGACTTTCCTAGATTTTTCGTCAACCTACAGCTGGTCTAGACGACAACTTCATGATCTAAATCAAGAAGCGCGTGTCTTTTTTGGAAGACTTTACTTCCTTTTAATGATGGAATTGATTCATCGTGTAGATCCATCTATTCTTTCAAAGGTATTATAATAAATCGGGTAAAACTGATAAAATTGTCCAAAACAAAAGTATCTTCAACTATTTGTACAAAAATATGTGATATATGTTTTTAAATAACTTGGTAAATTTTCCCACACTTGGCTTTTATTTTCTTTTATTTTCCTTTTTATTGTCCTCTATTCCATTTTAAATGAATTCTAACATTTTGGGTTGTTTCTCAATTTATGTCCTTTCCGAGGTAACAATAATTTCGGTATTAATACCTAGTTTTATCGTTCATAAATATGTATAAACATGATTTTGAGTTCATTTAATTGAAAATTTTGAAAATTTTACTAGAATTGTGTAGTCAGTATATAAGACTAGGGCTGTTCTTTATTATCAGAGAGCACTAGATTCTAATACGTCTACTGCATTACTAGTATTTTTAATGGTAACCAAGTGTTTAAATTATTTTTTTTTTAAATTCCGAAAGAATTTAACCTCTTCCCACACTTAAGATCTTGCAATGCCCTCATTTGCAAGAAATCAGTAACAATTTAAATTATTGAGGGTGATTAGCGTAGAAAAACGATTAAATTTTACCAAAGTTTCCAAACATATTGTTGTTTGTTTGTTGAATGATAAATGGTGCACATTATTTGTTCATTCCGTTTGTTGTTTCATCACATTTATTTTGCATCTTGTCGTCAAAATTAGTAGCTTTTGCTGAACTTAATGCCAGTCTTTGAAAATGCATTGTTTTACCCTGTTGTGTACATAAGATAAACTGCAAACATATATACATATTTTTGAAGTTTGGTATATTACCCCACATTCAAAAAATTTTAAAATATAATAATAAAAGTTATAAAATTATAAAAACTAATACAATACCAACATAAGTATTAAATATAGCAACATTACAAATAAATAAGATAAATAAGACTAAGTAAACTAGGGTTGATTCTGAAACCAGTAGGGGTTCCATGGTTCATTGTATCTATCTTGATATGCTTGAAATGAGTCATAGGTAGGAAAAGGTGGTCTCGTATCCTCGGTCCACGGAGGAAAATAGACTGGCTCAGTAGGAATGTAGTTCCTACCTTGGGAGGATAAATAGGCTTTGATATATTCTTGATGATATTGCCAAGCCTGAAACTCTTGTTGCATAGCCCGTTGGTATTCAGTTTGGGACATTATTCTTTGTATATCGGTCATTTGGTTTCCTCCTCCCACATTACCTTGTTGTTGACCTCTTTCTACCTGTGGATGATTCCCTTGATATGGAAGTGCAACATTATTTCTTTTCAACAAAACCTTTGCACCAGCATATACCCACATATCAATCCGATCACGAGGAATGGGTACTTGTACTAACTCCCTTCCCCGAGTAATATCCACACCGAGGTACTCGAAAATTAAAGTCACAAAAATACCACCTCCTATAATACTATTGTTTCGCATTCCCTTTATCATATCCGACAAATAATAGGGCACACAATAAGGAATATTTACAAAGCTCTGTGGGTCTCTAATACACATCAGATAAAATAAATCATCTTCAGTCACTTTATCTTTATTTCTACCCCTTTGTGTAATAGAGTTGTAAATGAATCTATGGATTACCCTAAGCTCAGCTCTATCTATATCAGTATAAGAATAATGACCTCCACGATAACGATTATGGCAAGTCATTATACTCCACAACTCATTCTTATCAAAATCATAATCAACCCTTCTACCATTACTTATCAACTGTCTACAATCATCAGTTAATAATTCTTCAGCCGTATAAATACACAAAGCTTCAGCCATATCTAATAAAGACATACGGCGCATCACACCTCCTAATAGAAATCTAATAAAACTTCTATCCGTTAAACTAGTTACTTCATCATTTAGTTCAATAGTACTTACTAACTCAACGCACCATTCCTTATACACAGGTCTACGTATAGTGAATAGATTAATCCAATCATTGAAAGTAGAATTACCATAGCTTTGTGTAAGTAATTCTCTTATTGGCCCGGCCAATCCCACTGTCTCTAATGGTGCCCAATCTATCACCCTGGACACTTCAACATCTTTGGGATAAAGAATGCTCAAGTTCCTCTGATATTTTGGATAGTCTATCCAAAATCTGTCAAATCGTAAGTTACGGTGTAGATTTGCTTCAACTGCTCGCGATAATGAAATAAAAGGGTGCAGTTGATTCTGTTTGTATTGTTCACTGAGTTCTTGATCCTCGTCACTTTCATTATAAGTATTCAAATTTTGTGGCGCGGATGAAGATTCACCTCGTTCATTCTGCTAAACACATTAAACAAAAAGGAATTGTGCATCCAAAAATGCATTGGTATTAGGAAAATAACAATTAAAAATAACTAACATGACATGTTTAATCCATATTAAACTCATGCTCATTTTCATATTTTTAACAATTCTACACTTTTTCAAATAAGCATATATGAAAATGTTTACCAAGTTTATAAGCATTCTACTCAAATAACATGTCAAAATAATCATTACTAGCAATTAAACAAGTTTCAAATGGCTTTTATATCAAATTAATCAAGTTCATGAATTTTAGACTTAAAAGGTCCACTTTAATTCTCAAAAATCATGTTTAGGATCAAAGTTTTGATCATTTAGCTACCTAAACATGTTACACTACTTAATTTAGCAATAATTCATGACAAAAATCGGCCATAACCTGTTTATATCAAAAAGCCCCAAATTGCTCAAGAACACAAACCCTAGATTCCTAAAAATTTTGAAGTTTTTGGCTTCAAATCATGTTAAATAGCATCAATCTAGGTTATACATGCATAATATATCATCAATTTAACTCTAATTACACTAAAAATTAACAAAATCAAATTAGGTAAATTTAGTTCAAGAACATTAAAAAAAATTAAATTTAAGAGTGTTTGGATGTAGGAATTACCATTCTTCTTTAAAGGGATCTAGGTAGGAATCTCCACATCAATTTTTAGCAACAAATTTGATGAAAAATGGTGCAAAATGGCGATTTGTGTGTGTTTTTTCGTGGGATTTTCGCAGAAATATGTGTGGTGTGTGTGTATGAAACTGGTCTGTCGACCAGTTTATGCTTTCTGGAAATTTGCTGCTCCGCGATCTCGAAGGAGGACAGCCTCCTGGCTCCGCGATCTAGAAGGGCTTTTTTTTTTTTTTTATAAAACCTTTATCTTTTAAAATAGAAATTACATAATTTAAAAATTTTTTTTTCCTTGTTTTTTAGGACGAGGTCGTTTCGGATCGTTTTCCTAGTCCGTCCCTCGACAAAATTTTAAAATTTGTCTTTTTGAAGCGTCGTTTTAAAAGTAAAGATTTGTTTGGGTTTTTTAATTTTTTTTTTGGCATACTTTAAGTTAATAAGATTAAAAATAATGATAATAAAATTTCTCGTCCCGCCCTTGGGTAGAGCAATTTCGGTTCAACGACCTAGTTTTCAACTCACGACGAATTTTAAAAATCATATTTTTATCTTAGTGAAATAAAGTAAATTTTTGTTTTTAAATTCACACCAAACTTTAAATTTAAAATGCATAAAATTAAAAATTCATATTATTAAGATTAAAAATTCACACCAAACTTTTATTATATTTTTGTTTTTATACATACAAACTTATATTAAAAATAGTAATTTTTCAAATATTTACAAACTTAAATATATATTAATTTAAAAAGTTTACAATAATAATTTAATATTAATATATTAATTTTAAAAATAAAGTAAAAATTAAAAATTAAAAATCTTTTTGGTCTTTTATCCCACTTTAATCAATCACATATTATCAAAAATATACGCCCCTCTTTTCGGTAAAGTAATTTCGGCTATATTACCTAGTTTTACTCCTGACGAATTTTTGAAATATTTTGGTTTGATTGATTAAAGATATTTATACCTTAAGAATAAACGGTAAATTTTGCAGTGATGTAATAAATTTTTGTATGATATCAATAATTTCGGTCGCAAAACCTAATTTTATTGAGTATCAATTTAATACTTTATAGCGAACAATTTAACGTTTATTATCAAAAGGTTAAAAGCAATAAAATAAAAATAAAAATAAAAACTGTACATACTTACTTGTGAAATAGAATTTTCAGTGACCTGCTTTAGCCCACTCATAAGATAGTCGGATTAATTGGTTTTCCATAGCTACATAGGCGTAACCTCGAGCATTCAACGATTTTTCTTAAAAACATATGAACGGTCCTTCTCTGCGTATAGTAACGAACTCTGCATTTGAATATGTTTGATTCGTCGAGCATTTTCCTTCGTGTGACCATTTTTCTCATTTGTGACATCTTTCAAGGTGTCGTGCTCTTTTTTTCGCTGCGGATTTTGATTTTCCTTTGCCAAAATGTAACTTATTATGATCGTTCCTGAGTTCTTTTCTTACTCCGTCCAATTTGGCTCTTATTACTGATACCAGGTCACTCGGGAGTGTGTCATTATTACGTTTAGTGATCAAAGCGTGTAGCATTAGACCATGATTTAGTTCACAGGAATTCTTCATCTCGTAAAACCTAAATAAAAATAAAAATTCAGAATGGGGGAAGAAGACTAGTTCTTTAGGATCTGCTAGGGAAAGACCATTCGGATTCCATTCTCGAGAACTACACGAAAACAGAATATCTAACTCTAACAGATATACATATTACCTTAAAAAGATTCGAACCTCCCCACACTTAGTTAGATGTGGTATCGAAATTGTGATTAACATTATTTTCAATTGGATCATCAACAACTTGTATATCTCTGACTTTTGCTTCAATCCATTTGTTGATTTCCTCCGTAACTTTCACAAATTCAACTAACATTGCCTTTTCTTTTGACGATAAATTGGATACTAATTGGTTACATAACTTAAAGTTTCCCTTAATCTTAGCATCGTGAATCCGTTTATAAAGTTTCTTCGTTGAACTGTTAAAAATAGGTTCATCTAATTTCTTATCATCAACGGGGTTCTTTGTGATCGGATCATCATTAAGTGTTTCTTCATCTTCCCCACACTTATGCGTTTTTATTGGTTTAACAGTTTTAGTTGGTGGAGATCAAAACTTTCGGTTCACAAAGGTGATCGATGTATCACCATCCCTAAGTGTCATTCTACCTTCTCTTACATCAATGAATGCCTTGGTGGTTGCTAAAAATGGGCGACCTAAAATTAGAGGAATAATTTTTTTCTTAACAACATCTTGCATATTTGGATTTAGTCTTCGTTGGCGTTGCACATACATTTTATGACCTTCTTCCATAAGGATTTTATGTGTGTAATACGAAGGACTTATTCCTTTAATATCATGAATCTTCCATGCAATGGCTGGTTTATGAGCTTTTAGCACAGAAATTAGTTGTGATTTTTCATTTTCAGTAAGAGAAGACGATATTATTACAGGTAATTCGGATTCACCATGTAAATAAGCATATTCCAAATGGTTTGGAAGTGGCTTTAACTCTAATATCGGTGGTTCTTCTATCGATGATTTATATCGATATCTGTCTTCCTCTTTTAGCATTTAAATTTCTTCTATTGTTGGTTTATATCCATTAGCCATAAGTGTAGCTAACATTTCAGTTTCATCAATTGGTTCAGTACTTTCTCCTAAAGAACATTCTCTTGTTCCTTGTAATTCTGGAAATTCTTCTAACAATTCTACATGTGAATCTATAGTTTGAATATAATAACATGTATCATCTGTAGATTGCGGTTGTTGCATGGCTCTATCCACAGAAAAGGTAACACTCTCGTCCTCTATACTTAGGGTCAGTTTCTTACCGAACACGTCTATTATTGCTTTAGCCGTGTTTAAGAATGGTCTTCCTAATATGAGAGGAACTCGAGAATCTTCTTCCATGTCTAGAATAACAAAATCTACTGGAAATACTAAAGTACCAACTTTAACTAGCATATTTTCCATTATCCCTCTAGGATATTTTACTGATCTATCGGCTAGTTGTATACTAATTCGTGTTGGTTTCAAATATCCAAGGTCTAGTTTAGCGTATAGTGAATACGGCATTAAATTTATACTAGCACCTAAGTCTGCCAATGCTTCTATTGAACTAAGACTACCCAGAAAACATGGAATTGTGAAACTTCCTGGATCTGAAAGTTTTTCTGGTATATTATTTAACAGTACTGCAGAACAATTAGCATTCATAGTAATAGCCGAGAGTTCTTCCATTTTCTTTCTATTTGTGATTAGATCTTTCAGAAATTTAGCATATCTAGGCATTCCTGAAATTACATCAATGAAAGGAAGATTTACATTTATCTGTTTAAACATATCCAAGAATTTGGATTGCTCGGCTTCAAGTCTCTCTTTTCTCATTTTACTCGGGTAAGGAAGTGGTGGTTGGTATGGTTTAACATAAGGTTTTGCCTTAACTGTGTTATCTTCATTAACCTTTTCAACTACAGGTTCTTTTTCCTTATCTTGTTCAGATTGTGGTTCTTGTGGAGTAGGAATAGCTTCATCATAAATTATGGGCATTTCTGGTGGTTTAAGTGTAATACCACTTCTTGTGGTAATGGCTTTAGCTGTTTCATTCCGGGGGTTAGCATTTGTATCGCTAGGTAGACTTCCCGGTTTTCTTTCACCTATCAACCTTGCTAGGTTGCTCACTTCTTGTTCCAGATTTTGAATAGAAGCTTGTTGATTTCTAAATGCTTGAGCATTTTGTTCATTGGTTTGTTTCTGAGATGTGAAAAATTGAGTTTGAGATTCAACTAGCTTCGACATCATATCTTCTAAATTTGGTTTTTTATCATTGGTTTGTGGTGGTTTGTTTTGAAAAATAGGTCTTTGCTAGTTGTAAATATTATTGGATACTTGTTGATTGCTAAGACCTTGTTGGTTGTTGTATGGAACATTTCGGTTATAATTCTGGTTTTGATTGTAGATTGGTCTTGGCGGTTGAAAATTATTCTGATAATTATTTCCAGGTCTTTGGTTTATGTATGAAACATTCTCTCTTTGTTCCATTGTTAAATACTGAGACAATCTTTTGTCAAATGTGGTCCTCCACACTACTCACAACTAATTCTTATTGAGTGGATATCTTTAGTCATCTTTTCCATTCGTCTCTCGACAGCATCTATCTTTGCGAAAATGGAATCTAAGTCATGGCTAGAATCGGCTCTAGCTGCTTTAGATGATATAACAATATCTTTTTCTTGATGCCACTCATGTGAGTGGGAAGCAGTGTTATCAATAATTTTGTAAGCGTCAGTTGCGGTTTTCTTCATAATGGAACCACCAGCTGCTATATCGATGTCTTTTCTTGTAGTGATGTCGCATCCTTGGTAGAATATTTGTACTATTTTACAGGTGTCTAAACCATGTTGCGGACATCCTCTTAATAACTTTTCAAATCTTGTCCACGCTTCATATAGAGTTTCGTTTGGCTTTTGTGTAAACGTAACAATTTCTCCTTGAAGTCTCACGGCTTTAGATGCCGGAAAGAATTGTTTAAGAAATTTTTCAACTAAAACATCCCATGTATCAATCGCCCCTTCAGGTAACGATTCTAACCAATCTTTGGCTTCTCCCTTTAAAGTTCAGGGAAATAACATGAGATATATCTGTTCATCCTCCACTTCTCAGGTTTTAAATAGTGTACAGATCCTATTAAAGGTACGAAGAAGTTCATTTGGATCTTCCTTCGGTGCACCACTAAATTGGCATTGATTAGTCACCATGTGTAACATTTTTCCTTTGATTTCATAATCTGGCGCATTAATGTCAGGTTGAGTAATTGCGTGACCTTGGCCAGTGCGTTTAGCTCTTATTCGGTCTTCCATATTTAGAGGTTCCAGATTCTCCATGGTCGAATTTGTTGAATCTGAATCACTAGAGGATTCCGATTTAATGGTTGTTTCCTCGACAATCTCCGTTTGAATGATTGGTGGTTCCGGAGGAAAGATTAATGGTTCAGGATCTCTGAATTGTCCCTGAATATCTTCTGGATTCTCAATTGTGAGGTCGGGTTCAAAAAATGGATTATCGGAAATTTGAATTGGAGTACTTGGTCGACTAGATGACGATTCTAAAGAAAAATCAACGGCAACAATATTTGCTAGATGTCTTGATCTGGTTACAGGTGGTGAACTTACAAAAGATGGTGAACATTTTGCTCGGTGCATTCACTGAATATCCTATTAGTTATAAAAATAAGAAAAATTATATAAGTTATCAAATTAATAGACTTTTCTGATTTTGCCCACGTTTCGAATAGCCAAAATATGCAGCAGAGTGGCAGGATTCGTTTGGTCTCATTATAATTGAGTACTGTTTGGCTCCAATAACCCGATCCACGTACAAATCTAACTATTACTACGAACCAGAAAATGGATGTCTATCAATTTAACCACTTAAAATAATTTTTCGTTTTGAAATTTAGAGAAGAAATAGAAAAAAAAAAAAATTCTATGTCCTATAAACTAGAGCGTCGAGAAATAAGAAAGAAAAAGAGTGCGTCGAAAAACGTCGAAAAATAAAAATAAGAAAGAAAAACGACGAAACTTAAAAGTCTAAAAACTATATCTAAAAAGTTGCGCATAAAGGTATTGAAACTTAAAAGGAATTCTATATCCAAAATGGCAATAACTTAAAAAAGCACTAAAATTTAAAACGGCGTCGCAAAATTCTAAAGCGCCTAAATCTTAATCTAAAGAAAAAGCACTTAAAGAATTTTACGGCAAAACTTAGAAATCTAGAAATATAAAAATTCTACGGCAAAAACTAAATTTAAAACTAATTACGAACGATAAATATACAAATTACGAATTAAACGATAAATATACAAATTTTAACTAAAATGATAAAAATACAAATTTTATAAAAATATTATTTTTATATTATTATTTTATAAAAATATTAATATAAATAATAATAACTAAAACTTAAAATATAAATTAATTAAAAACTAAAACAAAATATTAAATATAAATCCTAATTAGGTTTTAAATAATAATAATTAAAAATTAAACCCTAAATATGTAATTAATGATCCTAGGTATCAGCTGTCAGAGCAGCTCCGCGATTGCTGCGATTTGTACCTTCAATGCTCCGAGATCGCGGAGTTAAACAGTGATGGATCCGGTTCAAAGGTTGGGCTGCTACAGTGTTCGGCCCGGTTCGTTTTAATTTTTAATTTTTTTTAATTTTATATTGTTTTACTAAAAATATATATAAATATATTTATACAAAAATTAATTAAAAATATAGCGTTTCGCCGCCTCCCCGGCAGCGGCGCCAAAAACTTGATGTTATGCGAGGGGTATATGAAATAGTATTAATTTTTACAAGGAAATACTATTAAATACGATACAATTTTACACAAGTTATTTATTTATTTATAGAGTGGGATATACCTAAACCTTGCTACAACACTATAGACAGTGTACCTAATCGTAGAGTAGTATAGTTTTTAGTAAGTGCGGTTCGTTCCACAGGGAGCTGGTGATACGTACTATATTTTTATATAACTATATTTGTACAAAATATATTATATATAGTAATAATATATAAAAGGGGGTTTACCGTTTAATGACCGGTTTGTCGATTTTATATCTTAAGTCACAATTAAAACCTAATGCAAAATATTAATGACGATAATTAAAGGTACGATGAAATATAAAATAAAATAATTATGCTTATTTAAACTTCCGTAACCATGATGTTTGACGTTTTGATTTTAATTAATTACCATGGGTTAATTGTCCTTTGTCCTGGATGTATTTGAAACCTATCTGGTTTTTGTCCATAATAGTTCATCAGTCATAATTATAAAATGCTCGGCAAATTTAACCTTATACCCGAAGTCAAATATTCTAACTAATTGGGGATTCGAACTGTAACAAGGTCTTAATACTTTGTTTAATGAATACACCAGGTTATCGACTGTGTGTAATCCAAGGTTTTAATACTTTGTTAACAATTACACCAATTACCCTTGAATGTAAT
Organism: Rutidosis leptorrhynchoides; assembly: GCF_046630445.1. Taxonomy (NCBI): domain Eukaryota; kingdom Viridiplantae; phylum Streptophyta; class Magnoliopsida; order Asterales; family Asteraceae; genus Rutidosis; species Rutidosis leptorrhynchoides. The sequence continues at coordinate 225,646,619 of NC_092333.1, read as the reverse complement.
CCACCCCTGTTTTAATGAGTCCAGTGACTATTAATCCATCCCCGTGTCCGGTCAAATGAACAATAATTCGTACTTATAAATATCCCGCCCATCGTGTTCGATTAAGCATATGTGGTTATATATCGATACGTCAAATTGTAACCTTTATATTAAATTAACGAGGTATTGTTAATTTAATATAAAGTCCATTAATAGCCCATAGTCTAATTTTCACAAGTGTCGATCTTTTGTCCAAACCCCAATTATGGTACAAAGCCCAATAACCCCATCTTTAATATTTAGCCCAACATCATGATTACTTCGATTCAAATAAGCATAATAATAACTCAAGTACGAGACATTAATTTAAAAAGGAGAACATAACTTACATTGATTATTTATCGCGTAGTGTTACACGGACAGAACTTCGACTTTAGAACTCGTAAAATAACCTTTACATTACCCAAACTAACTAATATAAAACTAAACTAATATATATTTTATATATATATATATATATATATATATATATATATATATATATATATATATATATATATATATATATATATATATTAACAGAGGGAGAGATATGTAGATGGTGTATGATACTCGGCAGAATGCATGGCCTTTTATAGGCATTTTGATTCCTGACTGCTACGAGATCGCGAAGTAAATGTGCCTTCCAGCTCCGAGATCGCGAAGTAACGCACTCCAGCTCACCAACTTTTGGCCATTTGCTTGTCGACGTTATTTAATATAATATATAATATATAAATAATTTATATAATTATTTAAATATTATATTATATTCTTGTGCATAGTAGACTTGTAATTTTTGGTCCGTTGCATCGGGCGTTGATAGTTGGCTCAGGTTCTGGTTCCGGATTTTCAAAACGCTTTTTCGTATAATTTAATATCTTGTACTTTGCGTTCCGCAACTTGTACTCTTGTAATTTTTAGACGTTTCTCATCAATAAATGGAACCACTTGAATTGTATCTTTTACGTTTGAGCATTTTGGACATTTTTGTCTTCGAATCTTCGTTTTCGCCTTTTGTCTTCGCACTTATTTAATATAAACGAATATTACTTGAAAATAGAACAATTGCAACTGAAAACTTTACATACTGGAAGGATATTGTGCCTAAATATATGTTCATTTGGAGCACTATCAGACTTTTACGGAGTATTAACTCGACTTGGGTGGTTTGTGGTGACTTTAATGAGGTAAGATATCAAACGCATAGGTTAAATTGTATTTTCCATCAATCTCGGGCTAATAGATTTAATGATTTCATTACAATGAATAACTTTGTTGAGATCCCGATTGATGGGAAAAAGTTCACTCGTATTAGTGATGATGGAACTAAATTTAGTAAACTTGACTGTTTCCTTGTGAATGATAGCTTCATTAGTCTTTGGAAAGATCTTTCGGTTGTTGCGTTAGAACGTAGAGAATCAGATCATTGCCCGTTAGTACTCCGGGATAAAATCATCGATTTTGGCCCCAAACCATTTAAGATCTTTGACGAGTGGCTCAAAAAAGAGGGTGTGGACCAAGTGATTCATGATTCGTGGGAGAAAAGTGTAGGTAACTCGAGGAAGGATTGCTTATTTAGAGACCGTCTCAAAATTGTGAAAAATGATTTAGAAAGTTGGAGTAAAAATTATTTGGGAGCTTGGACAACGAAATAACTATACTAAAAGATGGAGCTACAAATTTAGAAGTACTTTCCGAATCCGGAACAATTAGTAATGTTGGCCGAACTAGATGGTTGAATACTCGTAAAAATTATATTGAAAAAGAAAAAGTGAGGTCGAATATGTTGAAGCAAAAATCCCGTATTCGTTTGATACTTGAAGGTGACGAAAATTCCAAATATTTTCACTCTTCCATCCGTAGACGGTATAAAAAATGTAATATTCGGGGTTTAAATATAAACGCGTCTTGGAACGAGGAACCGAAGGTTGTAAAGGAGGCGGTTCTATAACACTTTCGCACGAGATTCGGGTCAAAAAATAACAATATGCCTTCGTTTTTTAACCGACCAGGAGTCTTAATTGGTCATGCTGGGCCTAATGGGTCTGATGGGCCGCTTGTTAACAGTCCTGCTGCAAATGGACCGATTGGGCCTGCAAATCTTAACAGTCCTAATATTGGCCTAAGGAACAGTGGCAGGCCCCATAATCTTGGTAACAGTTTGGATACACCTGGCCCTAACGGGCCTGCTTTCAGTCCGGCGGTAAACTCTAGTGGGCCTAAGTAAAATGGGTTAGCAAGAATTGTCGAGATCGAAGCCATGGATTTGGAGGTTATGTTTAGTGAGAGTGAAATTTGGGAGACGATTAAGGATTGTGGTAGTTCAAAAGCGCCGGGTCCGGATGGTTTTAACATGGGTTTTTATAAGAGATATTGGAACACTATTAAGGGAAATCTTTGATATCGGCTGTAACATCCCGCGTTTTTCCGTTAAATTTATTTTTAACACTATCTTTTTTTTTATAATATCTTTCGTTATTTATATTCGTAGATTCCGTTAACAAACGTTCATAATATTCTCGTTATTTAATTATAACATCACTCGTTTACTTGAGCGTTTTTAAAATATTCGTTTGGTTAATTCCCGCATCCGCTTTGAAACTTGAGGGACCGAGGTTGCCAAGTGGGCAAACTAGTTGACTAGGTCAACTAGTCAACCCACCTTATCCATCCATTCATTTCACCTCCCACCTTCTTCCTCTTTTCTCTCTACTTCCCTTTCATGAACTCAAACACCCAACTCACAAATTCATCATCTAAATCCGACTGGAGAAGCAAACATCAAAACAAATTACATTTTCGTGATCCTCTCTTCATCCTCTACATTTTGGTACCAATTTCATCAAGTTTGGGTAACATTTCTAAAACTCTAGATTTTCTCTAAATTCGTGTTTTTATACTTGAAATGGTGTTAGTTAGTGTCTATGGCTCGTGTGTAACATGAATATATATTTTGTTTGCTCGATTTGTTGTTTTAAGTAACTAGTTTGAACATTTGAAATGGGTTTGCTTAATCTTGCATTTTGGAAGATTAAATGTTGTTTGATTGTTAAAGTTCATGTTTTAATTGTGTTACTAGTATCACTAGCTTCGTTTTGATGCGTAGGTTGATTAAGAAAACTTCAAACACATGATTATTGATTTTTGTGAATTTTGGTTAGGGTTTGATAGACTTTGAAATGAACTTTTGATGCGTTGAATGCTTGTTAATGTTGTTAGTAAGTGTTTAGATGCATTGTATGCTTAATTACCTTCGAAACGGCATATCGTATGTGTAAATTGGATTTCCGAATCATAAAATACTTTTTACGAACTTGAAACTTTGAAAATAAACCTTTCTTGATCAATTGACGAGTTTTTGGTTATTGTAATTGATGTTTTTGCTTGTGAAAGGTATTTAATTGTATTCCTTGTCAAAAGAGCTTTCCAATGATATAAGATGCGTATTCTAAGTGTTTACGGTTTGCGTTTTGTGCTAAATTGAATTTTGGATCAAGACTTGAACTTTTGAAACTGACCAGGTACCAGGCCACGCCTAATGTCGCGGCGCGACACCTCAGGCCGCGGCGCGGCAATAGCCGTGTTTGGGTTCTGACCTACTTTGTCAAATTTCGAAAAATGTTTGCTATGCTACGCACCTCCGATTCACATGTAACTTGTTCTAACATGCTTATATATGAATAAAAACCTCAGAAAAATAGTTCGGGACCCGACCCGACCCCGTTGACTTTTTCGTTGACTTTGACCAAGTTTGACTTTAGTTAAACTCAACAAAACACTTATGCAATCGTTCTAATCTTATTTTATACTTGATTCTTGCATGAAACTTGACAACGTGATTCACATGCTACATAATCGAGTCGTAACGAGCCATAGGACTAATTGAACACATTTCACCCAACCATGTGTCGTAACCGGTTAATTGATACAATTTACTTGTTTAGGTCAAGACTAAGCAACTTTCATGCACACGTTTACTTTGTGAAGTACCTTTATACTCGTGCACTCGAGGTGAGATCATAGTCCCACCTTTTCAACAACTTTTTATACTTTTAAATTGTGGGCTGAGGAACATATACTTTGTTACATTTTGTACTACTTACTTTTATACTTTGAACACAAGTACGATGAAACAAACATTCCACAGCGAGTTAGAACAAAAATCCTCAATTCGATTATCATTAGTTACACTTGCAGGGTGTAAGCGAGAACTTATATTGTGTGGCCATACGGGTTTAACAAACCCTCATTTCGGACGGTTCGCTGCCGTCTACGGATGAAATATATTTTCGAGAAACAGTGTATGTTCTAACACTATTATGATGGGGTTCTATGGAAGGAAACGTTAAGTCTTGATAATTGGGTGCTCGCGAATAAACTTTTGGAATGTAAACGATTTGGATAATCAACATATTGGAAATACTAAATCTTGTGGTTCAAAATATAACATTTACTAATACACCTATGATTTCACCAACGTTTTTCGTTGACAGTTTTCTATATGTTTCTCAGGTTCATACATGGCTATTTGATACATGCTTCCGCGTACATTCATACTTGCTTGGGGTCAAGCATACATACATGCATACGCTAGTGATAGCACCTTTGGATTCAAACATATTGTTTACATACTTACGCTATTTATAGCAACTGTGATTTTAAACTAATTATGTCGCAAGATATTTCATTTGTACTTTACTACTTTTGTAAACTTAAACTTGTTGTCGATCCGTTTGGTGAACTAAACTTTGCAAGTCATGCACGTTTCAAATGAATGCGACATAATTTTGGTCAAACGCGTCTCATATAGGGACTATGACCACGCAACGGGACCTAAGTAGCGGCGCCGTCAATGACGATTTTGTCGGGTCGCTACAGATGGTATCAGAGCGTTGGTTGTAGGGAACTAGGATATGCATTAGTGTGTCTGACAGAGTCGTTAGGACGCATTAGTGAATCTAGACTACAACCGGATAGTTAGCCATTACATTCTGACATACATTTGCTATAGATAGCACTTACTTGGCTACTTGTGCATATATACTTGAATCTTTCTTAGGTGAACTCCATACTGGTACCAAACTTTCATCATACGAATTCGTATTCTGCCACTTCCTGGTAACACACGTAAATTCGAGATTCATGCGCGTAAGAATGACGACGACTTCATTAGTCACACTTGTTTGGGAACTCTGTCTCCCAGATTGTTATTCGCCACCATTTCAACTTACTATCGGTGTCACACCGGTGTTCCTTACTATCTACCATATCGTGTTACTACCATCACTACTCCAGGTGAGTATCGTCGTCACTACTTATCACTACGGTTGCGTACTACTCGTTATCATGATTCGTTACTCTTTTCTCGCCTAAAGACATTATTGTTTGACTTGAACCGCATTGACGTGAACAATCATTTATACACTTCCCTCGGGGAACGCTTCTTTATAGTTGCACTAATTCTTTCGATTCAATACGAGTCACGTTAGAGATGCCGTTGCACTTTGTTCATTTTAGATCTTCACGGTTACACGAACTCGAATCTATGGAGTGATGTGGGAATGGAGGTATGAGTTAGCGTAATATAACGACACTCGATCAACGTGGTTATATTACGGTAATTCACACCAAAGTTCTAGTGACACGTGATGGTGATTGGACTCGATCAACCTAATCACCACCATGTGCCATGTACATGACTTTATTTTTTCTTGTTTGAACATCCGACAACTCCGAGAATACTGATAACAACCGTACCCGGGACACATCTTCGATTATTGTCGAACCATAGTTATGCTTCCGAATGAATGGCAAATTCCTCAACATCAGACGTATGTTATACGTGTATACTATCTCGTTTTCTTATAGTTTTTATAGACGAACTACAAAATGCTTGGTATGCTCACATCGAGGCGAAAACTTCTCTCGCCTTACACTCGTACTTCCGTTTAAGGAAATATTTTATCTAAATTCTCAATGGAGAGAGAGACTCTTCACACTATACTAGTATTCGCCTCGAGGGTGAATAGTCCTATCGAACATTTTCGGAAACCGATAAATCTTCCGCGGCGCGAAATTCTTGAGAAACAGAAACTTGTTCCAACAAACGTTTTCACGTCCTAACAAACTCTTTCAAATATACCTTAAAGAGATGTACTGTAACATCCCGCGTTTTTCCGTTAAATTTAATTTTAACACCGTCTTTTTTTTTTTAACATAATCTTTCGTATTTAAATTAATAGTTTCCGTGAGTAACGTTCATTATATTCCCGCAATTTAATTTTGACATCACCCGTTTACTCGAGCGTTTTAAAAATATTCGTTTGGTTAATTCCCGCACCCGCCTACAAACATGAGGGACTTAAGTTGACAAGTGGGCAAAGTGGTGACTAGGTCAACTAGTCAACCACTTCACCTCCTCCATCCATTTCCATCCATCTCCCTCATCTCTCTTTCTCTTTAGCAAGAACACACACACACAACACCCAATTCAATCATTCATCATCTAAATTCGATTTAGGAGGCTTACAACAAAACAAATTACATATTTGGAATCCTCTCTTCATCCTCTACAATTTGATACCAACTTCATCTCGTTTGGGTAACATTTCTAAAACTCTAGATTTCTCTAAATTCGTGTTTTTGACTTGAAATGGTGTTAGTTAGTGTCTATGGCTCGTGTATAACATGAATATATGTTTTGTTTGCTCGATTCGTTGTTTTGAGTAACTAGTTTGAACATTTGAAATGGGTGTGCTAAATCTTTGATTTTGGATGAGTTAATGTTGTTAAATTGTTAAAGTTCATGTTTTAATTGTGTTACTAGTATCACTAGCTTCGTTTTGATGCGTAGGTTGATTAAGGAAACTTCAAAAACATGAATATTGATTTTTGCGGATTGTGGTTAGGGTTTGATAGACTTAAAACGAGCTTTTAATGTTTCGAATGCCATGAAATGTTATTAGTAAGTGTTTAGTTGTAATGTATGCTTCATTACCTTCAAAACGGCATATCGTATGTGTAAATTGGATTCCCGAATCATAAAATACGTTTTACGAACTTGAAACTTTGAAAATAAACCCTTCTTGATCAATTGACGAGTTTTCGGTTATAGTAATTGATGTTTGTGCTTGTGAAAGGTAGTTAATTGTATTCCTTGTCAAAAGAGCTTTCCAATGATATAAGATGCGTATTCTAAGTGTTTACGGTTTGCGTTTTGCGCTAAATTGAATTTTGGATCAAGACTTGAACTTTTGAAACTGACCAGGCACCAGACCACGTTATTTGTCGCGCCGCGGAGCAATTTGTCGCGCCGTGGCCCAAAGGGTGATTTTAGAACATGTTTTTCAGGCTTTCTGACCTTCAACATAGGCATTTGTCGCGCCGCGGAGCAATTTGTCGCGCCGCGACAATTGCCTGTTTCATCCGAACTTCAGCAAACTTGTTTTGGCCATAACTTTTTGACCGTAACTCCGTTTTCGATGAATCAAATATCGTTGGAAACGTAATAAGATTTCCTTTCTAATGGTAAGGTTTTGAAATGTCAACTCAAACTTTATTACAATCGTTCTAACATGCTTTTATACTTGATTCTTGCATGAAACTTGACAACGTGGTTCACATGCTATACTATTCGAGTCGTAACGAGCCATAGGACTAATTGAACACATTTCACCCGACCTTGTGTCGTAACCGGTTAATTGATATAACTTACTTGTTTAGGTCAAGGCTAAGCAACTTTCATGCACACGTTTACTTGTTGAAGTACTTTTATACTCGTGCACTCGAGGTGAGATCATAGTCCCACTTTTTAATCACTTTTATTCTTTACATCGTGGGCTGAGAAACACATACATTTCACACTTATTTACTTTTCATGCTTTTACATTGTGAACAAATACGAATACAAGGATGCATACGAGTTTGAACAAAAGTCCTCAATCCAATTATCATTAGTTCCACTTGCAGGGTGTAAGTGTAAGCGTGTAATTATGTTGTGTGGCCATACGGGTTTAACAAACCCTCATTCAGACGGTTCGCTACCGTTAGTGAATGAAATATAATTTCAACAATGCATAGTGTAAGTTCTAACACTAAATTCAAAATTCAGAGGGAAGATTCGGTTAAGCCTTGATAATTGGGTGCTCGTGATACAAATACTATTTTGGCATGTGAACGATTCTGGTTGAACAATTCTTAAAGAACCTTGTGGTTCAATACAATTTACTTACTAAACCTATGATTTCACCAACGTTTTCGTTGACAGATTTCTATGTTTTTCTCAGGTCTTGCACGATATGTGATACATGCTTCCGCTCATTATTTGATACTTGCATTGGATGTCGAGTATACATGCTTTTCATGGAGCGTCTTTTGACTTCACTTTAAACCGTGTCGCCTAGATTTCAATCGTACTTATAACGTTGTAACTTAACTTTTGGTTGAACAATTCTTGTAAACTTTGAAACAATCTTTATTTTGAAATGAAGGCGACATATTTCGGTCAAACGTTATCTTAAAGACTTATAATCAGGTAATGGGACCCACGTAGCCGACGCCGTCACTTGACGATTTGTCGGGGTCGCTACAGTTGGTATCAGAGCCTTGGTTGTAGGGATTTAGAGTTCATTTGTGTCCACCTCGAGTCATAGGGTACATAGGTGAATCTAGACTACAACCGGCATATAGACTGCAGTAGGAATTACTTGACTATTTGTGCATTTATACTCGAACTCTTCTATCATATCTAACTCGTATTCGATCTTGATCTTCTGTTGATAAATTTTGTTGACGCGCCACCTTGACTTTATGAAGTAATGTTAAATGCACATGAGAATCAGGGTAATATAATTTCCGGGATTATATTACGGTGATTCACATGGACGTTCCGACATTATGACATAAAGAATTTAGGGCGAGTCAAGGAAAATTTTCTCTCTATCCTTATTCCATACTCCGGTTAGTATTGTTGAAAATACTAACCAACGATATTCTTGTGTCTTGAAGGAACAATGGCTCCTCGTCGTGTACGCCGCAATGAAACTCCCGAACAAGCTCTCGAACGGATGATAGCTACCGCCGTAGATGCGGCCATGGCCGGTCACTCATCCAACAACAATAATAATAACAACAACAACAACAACAACAACAACAACAACAATGGAGCCGGAAACTCAAACGAGGGATGCTCCTATAAAGCTTTCATGGGGTGCAAACCTCACACTTTTGATGGAACCGGGGGACCGGTCGTGCTCACCCGATGGTTTGAGCAAACGGAAGCCGTCTTTAGCATAAGCGGTTGTCGGGACCAAGACAAGGTCAAATACTCCACTCACACTTTCTCCGGAATTACTCTAACATGGTGGAACACCTATGTTCAATCGGTGGGTACCGATGAAGCTCATGCCCTCTCTTGGGCCGATCTAAAGGAAAAGATGATTGTTGAATATTTTCCGCGCGAAGAAACCCGAAAGCTTGAGGAAGAACTAAGAACTTTGAAAGCGGTCGGAAACGATCTTAAAGCTTATAATCAACGCTTCGCCGAACTATCCTTGATGTGTCCTAATCTTGTTAACCCCGAATCTCAAAGGATTGAGCTCTACATGCTCGGTCTTCCAAAAAGCATCAAACAAGGGGTGATGTCATCCAAACCCACTACTCATCAAGCCGCTATGAACATGGCTCGTCAACTAATTGAAACGGTTGACGAAATCGTAGTTCCGGCACCTAAGGCCGAGGATAAATCGGGCGGCAACAAAAGAAAGTGGGAACCCTCCCAATCAAGCAACAACAACTTTGCTAAGAAGCCTTACACCTCCGACGGCAAGAAGGGTTATACCGGACACCTACCGTATTGTAACGAGTGCTACAAACATCATTTAGGCGAATGTGGCAAACCATTTTGCTTGAAGTGTCAAAGAAGTGGCCATGTAGCCCACGATTGTAGGAATACCGCTCCCGTCGCTCAAAAGGAGCACAATGCACCCAAGACGGGTGTTTGTTTTGAATGTGGCCAACCGGGCCATTTTAGGAGTGCGTGCCCAAATAAGAAAATCAACCCCAACGCACGCCGTTAAACTTTCAACATCAACGCCCAGGATGCTCGAGACGACGATGGACTAGTCACGGGTATGTTTCTTCTCGAAATTCTCACGTTTCATGTTTATTCGATTCGGTTACCGTTAGACGTTTTATAAACAAGTCTTTAACTCGTGCTTTTTACATTCCACTTTTTCCCCTAGATACTACTTAGACGATTTAAGTGACCAACGGAAAAATATTGTGTGCCTATGAATTTTATTGGAGGATATACATTAAGACTTTTGACTTGACACCTATAGAACTAGGGAGCTCGGAACATATTCGTTAAAATAAAAAAAAAAAAAAAAAAAAAAAAAATGTTTTCCCATCGTCTTGTATAGATTATTGTGAACTGAGTAATTTTCGGTTGGAAACCGATACCCTCTCCCTCGCATCCATGACCTCATGATTTCTTGCACGAATCCCGTGTGTATTCCAAAACGACCTCCGTTCCGGTTATCATCAATTGGGGGTTAAGGGAGACAATGTCTCCTGAGTCTTTTCCGAACTCGCAACGTTAGTTGTAAATCTCTCTTAGTACCATTCGATTTATCCAAAGCTCGTCCGTATCCATAAACCTCCTAAACCACGTATGCAAACTTATCTAGACAAATTTGTTATCGTATTTATAGATGACATCTTAACTTATTCAAGTAAAGAAGGAAAACGAACAACATCACCATCTTACGCTCGAACTTTTGAGAAAAGAGCAACTCTATACCAAATTCTCCAAGTGAGAATTTCTGTTGGACGAAGTCCAATTTTCTAGACCATAATGTTAACGGTCAAGGCATTTCAATCAATCTCGAAATCAAGCCACATGTAATCAGGAAACTCTCCCCACTCAGACTTGTATTCGTAAAATCTGAGATCTCGTCTGTTACTACCGAAGATTCATTTCTGACTTTTCTCGTGTTACACGACTTTAATCTCTCCGCGATCGAACCTTGAGCGTGATTCTTCACACCAACATTTCTAGTTAAATTCGTTATTTTGCACGGAGAGGACGAATACTAAATTGTGGATCCGATCAATTTTCTCGTCATCACGTACCACACTACATACCTCTGATATTTCACCATTTCCGTCTGATATTACTGGAATTTAAGATAACACACAATCCAACGATACTTCACTCTTCTTTGACTTAACGCCCTTGTGTTTCTGATAATCGGCCAACTATTATGCAACCCCGAACTATACAACTACGTGTACTATCTCGTTTCTCTTTCAGACTTCAACTTTTGACAACTAGAGGCACGTTATGGCAACCTCGAGATGTAAGCTCATCCTATTCAAAGTCCTCATTTCACTCCTATCCTCATCGCTCGCATTTCCGTTTAAGGAAACTTTTGTAACATTTCTCAATGGATAGAGAAACTCTTCATATTACATAAGTATTCGCCACGAGGGTGAATAGTCCTAACGAACATTTTTTTTTTTCGAACCCTAACTGACTCGTTCAAACATATCTTAAGAGATTCTATTCCAACACGGTGTATCTTTGTTAATTATCCCGTATCGAAATACTCGTTTCACTTCTAGTTTTACAAGAAGCCTCGGGACCGCGTTTAGACATGAGTACCGCGTACCATCCACAACCCGACGGACCGAACAAACATGTGATTTAAACCTTGGAAACCATAATACAAGTTTGTATTACCAACTTCAAATTTACTTGAGAAAAGTATTTTCCTTTAACCGAATCCTCGTACTACAATGATTTTCATTCAAGCTTTAACGTCACTCCTTTTGAAACCACATGTGACCGGAAACGTCATTCTCCCTTGTCGAACCAAGTAAACGATGATCAATTCACCGGGGCCGAGGTTGTTCATGAGCAACCGAGAAAAATTTATTCATATTCAGGTAAAACCCTACGCGACTCGTAATCACCAAGAGCTACGCCGATGTTAGACGTAAACATTTCAAATTCCACGTGGGAAACCGCGTCACGTTAAGAGTCGCACCTTGGAAAGGTGCAATCCGTTTCGGGAAACGTAGGAAGCTAAATCCGCGATATTTTGATCCTTTAAATTCTTGGGGTGTTTTGGACCCGTCGCTAGCCGTTTAGACTTTTCCGACTCATTTTGAGTCTCCGTTTATCCTACATTCGATGTATCAACTCAAAGACGTGTTTTGCGAAACGAGAACTTGTTATCTCCTTTGATGAACTCACTATCGACGATAACCCTCACTTCCTATGAGGACCGGTTGAAACCATAAATCGTGAAGCCAAACCTTAAAACATCGTATGATCCCGACCGTCAAAATTCGTTGAAATACCCTAGAACGTACTTCTCCCTCACTCGTAGAATTGGCAACGCAAGATCTCGAGGAAGATTCAACAACTACTACTTCCAACTAAATTTCGGGACGAAATTTCTTTTGAGGTGTGGATAATGTAACATCCCGCGTTTTTCCGTTAAATTTAATTTTAACACCGTCTTTTTTTTTTAACATAATCTTTCGTATTTAAATTAATAGTTTCCGTGAGTAACGTTCATTATATTCCCGCAATTTAATTTTGACATCACCCGTTTACTCGAGCGTTTTAAAAATATTCGTTTGGTTAATTCCCGCACCCGCCTACAAACATGAGGGACTTAAGTTGACAAGTGGGCAAAGTGGTGACTAGGTCAACTAGTCAACCACTTCACCTCCTCCATCCATTTCCATCCATCTCCCTCATCTCTCTTTCTCTTTAGCAAGAACACACACACACAACACCCAATTCAATCATTCATCATCTAAATTCGATTTAGGAGGCTTACAACAAAACAAATTACATATTTGGAATCCTCTCTTCATCCTCTACAATTTGATACCAACTTCATCTCGTTTGGGTAACATTTCTAAAACTCTAGATTTCTCTAAATTCGTGTTTTTGACTTGAAATGGTGTTAGTTAGTGTCTATGGCTCGTGTATAACATGAATATATGTTTTGTTTGCTCGATTCGTTGTTTTGAGTAACTAGTTTGAACATTTGAAATGGGTGTGCTAAATCTTTGATTTTGGATGAGTTAATGTTGTTAAATTGTTAAAGTTCATGTTTTAATTGTGTTACTAGTATCACTAGCTTCGTTTTGATGCGTAGGTTGATTAAAGAAACTTCAAAAACATGAATATTGATTTTTGCGGATTGTGGTTAGGGTTTGATAGACTTAAAACGAGCTTTTAATGTTTAGAATGCCATGAAATGTTATTAGTAAGTGTTTAGTTGTAATGTATGCTTCATTACCTTCAAAACGGCATATCGTATGTGTAAATTGGATTCCCGAATCATAAAATACGTTTTACGAACTTGAAACTTTGAAAATAAACCCTTCTTGATCAATTGACGAGTTTTCGGTTATAGTAATTGATGTTTGTGCTTGTGAAAGGTAGTTAATTGTATTCCTTGTCAAAAGAGCTTTCCAATGATATAAGATGCGTATTCTAAGTGTTTACGGTTTGCGTTTTGTGCTAAATTGAATTTTGGATCAAGACTTGAACTTTTGAAACTGACCAGGCACCAGACCACGTTATTTGTCGCGCCGCGGAGCAATTTGTCGCGCCGTGGCCCAAAGGGTGATTTTAGAACATGTTTTTCAGGCTTTCTGACCTTCAACATAGGCATTTGTCGCGCCGCGGAGCAATTTGTCGCGCCGCGACAATTGCCTGTTTCATCCGAACTTCAGCAAACTTGTTTTGGCCATAACTTTTTGACCGTAACTCCGTTTTTGATGAATCAAATATCGTTGGAAACGTAATAAGATTTCCTTTCTAATGGTAAGGTTTTGAAATGTCAACTCAAACTTTATTACAATCGTTCTAACATGCTTTTATACTTGATTCTTGCATGAAACTTGACAACGTGGTTCACATGCTATACTATTCGAGTCGTAACGAGCCATAGGACTAATTGAACACATTTCACCCGACCTTGTGTCGTAACCGGTTAATTGATATAACTTACTTGTTTAGGTCAAGGCTAAGCAACTTTCATGCACACGTTTACTTGTTGAAGTACTTTTATACTCGTGCACTCGAGGTGAGATCATAGTCCCACTTTTTAATCACTTTTATTCTTTACATCGTGGGCTGAGAAACACATACATTTCACACTTATTTACTTTTCATGCTTTTACATTGTGAACAAATACGAATACAAGGATGCATACGAGTTTGAACAAAAGTCCTCAATCCAATTATCATTAGTTCCACTTGCAGGGTGTAAGTGTAAGCGTGTAATTATGTTGTGTGGCCATACGGGTTTAACAAACCCTCATTCAGACGGTTCGCTACCGTTAGTGAATGAAATATAATTTCAACAATGTATAGTGTAAGTTCTAACACTAAATTCAAAATTCAGAGGGAAGATTCGGTTAAGCCTTGATAATTGGGTGCTCGTGATACAAATACTATTTTGGCATGTGAACGATTCTGGTTGAACAATTCTTAAAGAACCTTGTGGTTCAATACAATTTACTTACTAAACCTATGATTTCACCAACGTTTTCGTTGACAGATTTCTATGTTTTTCTCAGGTCTTGCACGATATGTGATACATGCTTCCGCTCATTATTTGATACTTGCATTGGATGTCGAGTATACATGCTTTTCATGGAGCGTCTTTTGACTTCACTTTAAACCGTGTCGCCTAGATTTCAATCGTACTTATAACGTTGTAACTTAACTTTTGGTTGAACAATTCTTGTAAACTTTGAAACAATCTTTATTTTGAAATGAAGGCGACATATTTCGGTCAAACGTTATCTTAAAGACTTATAATCAGGTAATGGGACCCACGTAGCCGACGCCGTCACTTGACGATTTGTCGGGGTCGCTACATGTACCTCGTTTCGGATCGAGATCCTCGTTTCACTTCTAGATTTTGGAGTGCCTCACAAAAAGTCTCGGGACCACGTTTAGACATGAGTACCGCACATCAACCACAACCCGACGGACCGAGCAAACATGCGATTCAAACCTTGGAAACCGTAATACGAATTTGTGTTATCAACTTCAAATTTACTTGAGAAAAGTTTTTGCCTTTAACCAAATTCTCTTACAACGATGGTTATCATTCAAGTCTTAACGTCACACTTTCGAGGACCCGTATAGCCATAATTGTCATTTTCTTAAATTGTTGAACCGAAGTAGGTGACAAGCGAACCACCGGACCCGAAATCATCCATGAAACAACCGGAAAATTTTTCAATTCCAAGAAAGGCTCAAGGCGGATCGTAGTCGCCAAAAGAACTATGCCGATGTTAGATGTGAACCTCTCGAATTCTAAGTGGGTAACCGCGTAACGTTAAAGTCGCACCTTGAAAAGGTGTAATCCGTTTCGGGAAACGTAGATAGCTAAATCCGCGATATTTTTAGTCCTTTTAAAATCCTGGGGCGTTTTGGACCCGTTACTAGCCGTTTAGATTTTTCAACTCATTCGAGTCTCCGTTCATCCTAAATTCTACGTATCAAACTTAAAGGCGTGTCTTGCGAAACAAGGACTTGTTATCCTCTTCGATGAACCTACTATCAACGATAAACTCCACCTCATAGGAGGACCGATTGAAACTATGAATCGTGAAACCAAACTCCAATACAACGTAAAATCCCGACCGTTAAAGTTCGTTGAAATGCCCAAGGGAGTACCTTCACTTATTCGTAGAATTTACAACACAAAAGTTTCGAAGAAGAAACAACAACTACTACTTCCAACTAAATTTCGGGACGAAATTTCTTTTAAGGTGTAGGTAATGTAACATCCCGCGTTTTTCCGTTAAATTTATTTTTAACACTATCTTTTTTTTTTATAATATCTTTCGTTATTTATATTCGTAGATTCCGTTAACAAACGTTCATAATATTCTCGTTATTTAATTATAACATCACTCGTTTACTTGAGCGTTTTTAAAATATTCGTTTGGTTAATTCCCGCATCCGCTTTGAAACTTGAGGGACCGAGGTTGCCAAGTGGGCAAACTAGTTGACTAGGTCAACTAGTCAACCCACCTTATCCATCCATTCATTTCACCTCCCACCTTCTTCCTCTTTTCTCTCTACTTCCCTTTCATGAACTCAAACACCCAACTCACAAATTCATCATCTAAATCCGACTGGAGAAGCAAACATCAAAACAAATTACATTTTCGTGATCCTCTCTTCATCCTCTACATTTTGGTACCAATTTCATCAAGTTTGGGTAACATTTCTAAAACTCTAGATTTTCTCTAAATTCGTGTTTTTATACTTGAAATGGTGTTAGTTAGTGTCTATGGCTCGTGTGTAACATGAATATATATTTTGTTTGCTCGATTTGTTGTTTTAAGTAACTAGTTTGAACAATTGAAATGGGTTTTCTTAATCTTGCATTTTGGAAGATTAAATGTTGTTTGATTGTTAAAGTTCATGTTTTAATTGTGTTACTAGTATCACTAGCTTCGTTTTGATGCGTAGGTTGATTAAGAAAACTTCAAACACATGATTATTGATTTTTGTGAATTTTGGTTAGGGTTTGATAGACTTTGAAATGAACTTTTGATGCGTTGAATGCTTGTTAATGTTGTTAGTAAGTGTTTAGATGCATTGTATGCTTAATTACCTTCGAAACGGCATATCGTATGTGTAAATTGGATTCCCGAATCATAAAATACTTTTTACGAACTTGAAACTTTGAAAATAAACCTTTCTTGATCAATTGACGAGTTTTCGGTTATTGTAATTGATGTTTTTGCTTGTGAAAGGTAGTTAATTGTATTCCTTGTCAAAAGAGCTTTCCAATGATATAAGATGCGTATTCTAAGTGTTTACGGTTTGCGTTTTGTGCTAAATTGAATTTTGGATCAAGACTTGAACTTTTGAAACTGACCAGGTACCAGGCCACGCCTAATGTCGCGGCGCGACACCTCAGGCCGCGGCGCGGCAATAGCCGTGTTTGGGTTCTGACCTACTTTGTCAAATTTCAAAAAATGTTTGCTATGCTACGCACCTCCGATTCACATGTAACTTGTTCTAACATGCTTATATATGAATAAACACCTCAGAAAAATAGTTCGGGACCCGACCCGACCCCGTTGACTTTTTCGTTGACTTTGACCAAGTTTGACTTTAGTTAAACTTAACAAAACACTTATGCAATCGTTCTAATCTTATTTTATACTTGATTCTTGCATGAAACTTGACAACGTGATTCACATGCTACGTAATCGAGTCGTAACGAGCCATAGGACTAATTGAACACATTTCACCCAACCATGTGTCGTAACCGGTTAATTGATACAATTTACTTGTTTAGGTCAAGACTAAGCAACTTTCATGCACACGTTTACTTTGTGAAGTACCTTTATACTCGTGCACTCGAGGTGAGATCATAGTCCCACCTTTTCAACAACTTTTTATACTTTTAAATTGTGGGCTGAGGAACATATACTTTGTTACATTTTGTACTACTTACTTTTATACTTTGAACACAAGTACGATGAAACAAACATTCCACAGCGAGTTAGAACAAAAATCCTCAATTCGATTATCATTAGTTACACTTGCAGGGTGTAAGCGAGAACTTATATTGTGTGGCCATACGGGTTTAACAAACCCTCATTTCGGACGGTTCGCTACCGTCTACGGATGAAATATATTTTCGAGAAACAGTGTATGTTCTAACACTATTGTGATGGGGTTCTATGGAAGGAAACGTTAAGTCTTGATAATTGGGTGCTCGCGAACAAACTTTTGGAATGCAAACGATTTGGATAATCAACATATTGGAAATACTAAATCTTGTGGTTCAAAATATAACATTTACTAATACACCTATGATTTCACCAACGTTTTTCGTTGACAGTTTTCTATATGTTTCTCAGGTTCATACATGGCTATTTGATACATGCTTCCGCGTACATTCATACTTGCTTGGGGTCAAGCATACATACATGCATACGCTAGTGATAGCACCTTTGGATTCAAACATATTGTTTACATACTTACGCTATTTATAGCAACTGTGATTTTAAACTAATTATGTCGCAAGATATTTCATTTGTACTTTACTACTTTTGTAAACTTAAACTTGTTGTCGATCCGTTTGGTGAACTAAACTTTGCAAGTCATGCACGTTTCAAATGAATGCGACATAATTTTGGTCAAACGCGTCTCATATAGGGACTATGACCACGCAACGGGACCTAAGTAGCGGCGCTGTCAATGACGATTTTGTTGGGTCGCTACATCGGCCAAAAAGTCACATTTTTATCCCCGATATTAAGCCCTAGAACAATAAAGATTTAAACTTTGTCGGCAAAATTATCGCTTTTTCGGTTGATTTTGTAGATTAAATAATTACGAAGGCGATGCAAAAAGAATCAAGTAAAACGGAGCTAAAACGGAGTTTCTAGAGCGAAAACGGTGAAAGACAAGAAATCAAATTACGATCCAGTGAAATCAGGCTGACCAGGCCAGCAAACGGCCTACCATACGGCTTGCCAAATGGCCTGCCAGTATGGCAAACGACCTGCCAAACGGTCAGAGCAAAGGGCCTCGATAAACGGCTTGCCTTAGCAAACGGCCCCTGCAAACGGCTTGCCAAACGGCCTGCCAGCCGTTTGCAGGCAATTTTAAAGTCTATTTAAAGGGCTTTCTCCATCCATTTCAACACACACTCAATTTGTAATTCATTTCATATTTTCAAGCTTTTAGTTAGTCTTTAGTAGTAGTTAGCTTAGCTTTTATTTTCCGGAGGATATCCGTGCAAGTCCCTGCGATCTCGGGCAGATTTCTTCGGCCTTCTCAGGTTTTTATCCGAAACGCTTGTGTTTTGTATTAAACATGTGTTCTTACTTTTTATGTTTAATAATGCGTTCCGATATTACCATGATAGCTTAATTAATATGTATGTTGCCATGATAGAAGTTTGGGTTAGCGTAATTATGTTAATTTAGTACGATTACTGTTATAATACTGAACTCGGAAGTCTGATAGATTTGTATGCTAGCATCTTAAGGATTGACCAACCTAGGTTGTGATCAGGACTTGTCCACCTATATGAAATTAGCTACTTCATAAGATTAAGACCCCTGGTTATAGTGTATCTGAAGATTCTATGAACTCGGTATGGACGAAGTTCCCGAGAGGCATTTAATGCGCTTTTAGGATACGGAACTTAGGAATTGAGACATGAATGACCTAGTATGCCTATTGACTGTTCTGAAGAGACCTCTTAGGAGCTGTTAAGTGTAATGACCCAAAAATTTTTGACAAATTTTAAACCAAACTCTCGATACGATTTAATATTTTTGACACGATAAGAAAAGTCTATTAGGTTGAGTCTCAAAATTTTTGAACTGTTTTCTTGCATTCATTTAATTTCGACCATTCTCGACAATTCACGAACATGTACTTGTATATATATATATATATATATATATATATATATATATATATATATATATATATATATATATATATATATAAAAGATATAAGTATCAAATATTCAAAGAATGTTATCATATAATGAATAATATAATTACATAATTAATAAATTGTAATATTATTATATTAAATGTCGTTACAAGTTAAAATATAATTGTTATACTAATATTATTATTACTTTCATTATTATATAAAAATCAGTATTAGTTATTTTATTATTTTCAATATATAGTATATGAAAGTTAACAAATGTAATTTGTTATATCATTATTATTACTAAAAATTATCATTTTTATTCAAAAATTATTATTATCATTATTCCTATTACTTTTAATCATTATTCTTATTATTAGTAGTATTATTTGGATATTATTATTATTAATATTATTATTATTATTAGTTCTATTATTATTATTAGCATTTTGATTATTATTAATGTAATTATAAGTCATTAATTAATAATGTTATTTTTATAAAAAAAAATGATACAGACTTAAACAAAATCAGTTTAGGGTCTTTATCTACTTTTCATTTTTTTTCCTTCTTTTATACAGATTGATTACTGCCTATATTCTCAGTACAATGCAATCGAATCACTAACCAGCTTTATTCATTTTTTTCTGTCTTCAGTTTGTTAAATATCCAAATCAAGAATCGTACGAAGGAAATTGCAATCTCTTTCTATATTTTTTTTTCTTTCCTAAGTGATATTCTGTCGACTCCAATTGCTACTAGAAAACAACCTATTAAAACAATCAATTACTGTGTATAGAAAGTGATATACAACTGAAATCGAATCTTGTTACTGTATTACTATCTCTTTTACATTCTATAATTGATACAATTCAGAAAGAAACAGAAGAAGAAAAATCAATAAAAATTAGGGAATCTGTTTTACAACGATTCAATTGTCCTTCTTGTCTGATAAGAATAAACACGTCGAATTCAATCACAGATACAAAACAAAATTTTTAGAAATAAATATCAATAAGTGTACGAATTTGTTACCAGTCATATTTGTGACGACGCGGGAATTTCCGACCAAATTTAAACTTAATCTTTATATGTTTCCGACACGATAAGCAAAGTCTGTAATGTTGAGTCTTGAAAACTTTGGAACAGTTAGATGGATGCATTTGCCCTTTTGACCTATGCCCGACGATTCACGAACATTTGTGTGTAAATAAACACTTAAATAAATAAATAAATAAATAAATAAATATATATATATATATATATATATATATATATATATATATATATATATATATATATATATATATATATATATATATATATATATATATATATATATATATATATATATATATAAGTATAAATATAATTGCATATATTAATTTAAATTAATATGATACCATTTAATCATTGGAATTAATTATATAGTATATATAAATGAGATTTGTTAAGCATAATTTGTTATAACTAAAAATATTAGTACTACTCTCATTATTATTATCAATAATGATATTAACATTATTAATTATATTAGTAATATTACTATTAATATTATTATAACGAATAAGATTATTATTATCATTTATATTAATATTGACAATTAACATTGTTAACATTAATGTTATTATATTATTATTTATCATCTACCATTATTAAACTTTAGTAGTAATATTATTAATAATATTATTATTAGTATTATTAAAATTAATACTATTAAAATAATTATATTAGTTAACTATCAAAAATAAGAAATTTGATATATACATATACGGATATATACAACCAAATTATGCAACTACAGATACATATGTATAAATACATGTACGTATATGAAAATATTGTTATATATATATATATATATATATATATATATATATATATATATATATATATATATATATATATATATATATATATATATATATATATATATATACATAAATACATATATAAATGTATATAATTATATAAATGCGATACATATATATAAAAAATGGGAGAATTACGTATTCTGTTTCACATCTTTTTCAAAAACTGTAGAGATTGATTCCTGTCTCTAAAGATCTGTTACAAGAAGTAAATCCACACAGATATATCCAAATGTTGTTAGCTATCAAATCCTCTTTTATTTTTTTATTATTTTCTTAGTACCTGATGGAATATTTGGGTGTCGACGGATCTTAGCTATACAACAAACGTTAATGGAGTCAATTAAGTTGAAATATTAATACTTAACCTCTTTATATCTTCTGTTAGCACAATTCGAATGAAAAAAAAGAAAGGAAAACCAAATAAATATATAGAGAGCCCGTTTAGAATAAAACCCATTTTATCACCACCGTTTAATTATCTTTTTCTGTTTCTTCTTTGTGAACTCAACACCACAACAACCATAACTACTACTCTTTTTTTTCTCTTCTATTTTGATTGAATGTACAACAACCAAACTACCACACATGATCACTCAAAAACAACCCAAATCGTCACTTTCTTTCTTCTTTCTCTCTTCTAATATTCTTCATATTAAACCACCATCAAACCAACACCAACCGTTGTTTTTCTTGTTAAACAACCACCATCGTGAACCATAATATAACCATGGACCTCCCAACACCACCCATTTACAAATCACAAACCACCATATTAATCGCCATACCTACTGCAGCCCACACCTTTGTTTCCTTCTGTTTTTACAACCCGTCACCACCATACATCATCATCGAATACAAGCCTGCAATCATCTTCTTTTACTTTCTCTCTCTTCATTCTTTCTCTTCTCTCTTTACAAATGAACCAACCTTCAATCATCTTCTTTTACTTTTTCTCTCTTCATTCCTTCTGTTTTTACATACTGCTACAGCTGCTATACACTTTCTTCTTTCTGTTTAAATCAAACAATGAACTCTCATCATCTGTTAACCCTGGTACCTGTGTCTGCTAAGAAATAGCGATCATATATATTATAATGAAATAAAGAAGCATGATGGAAGTTGATGTTTGCAGCGTGGTATACGAAAATAGCTTATATTTTTGCAAGAAAATACTATTAAATACGATACAATTTTACACAAGATATTTATTTATTTAGAGAACGGATATACTTAAACCTTGCTACAACACTTATAGGCAGTGTACCTAATCGTACAGTAGTTTAGTTTTTAGTAAGTCCGGTTCGTTCCACAGGGAATCTTTTTAAACAAAGCTTAACGCTATATTAGTTTACTTTTATAGAAATACAAATGTATATATAAGTAATATTATTATTATAAAGGGGGGTTTTTACCGTTTAATGACCGGTTTGTCGATTTTAAAACTTTAGTCGCAGTTAAAACCTAATGTAAAATATTAAATAAATAAAAGACTTAATTTAAAGCGTAAAATAAATAACGATAATGAAATTGCAATAAAAGTGCGATAAAATAAAATTGCGATAATTAAAAAGTACGATAATTAAAAGTGCGATTAAATAACAATAAATAAAAGTGCGATAATTAGAAGTGCAATTAAATATAAAATAAAGGAAATTAAATATGAAATAAAAGAATTATGCTTATTTAAACTTCCGTAATCATGATGTTTGACGTGTTGATTTTAGTTTTATGCCCATGGGTTAATTGTCCTTTGTCCTGGATTATTTAATATGTCCATACGGATTTATCCATAATAGTCCATCAGTCATAAATATAAAGAGCGAAAGCCTTCGTCAAATTATTCTTATTCCCGAAGTCAAATATTCCAACTAATTGGGGATTCAAATTGTAACAAGGTTTTAATACTTTGTTTAATGAATACACCAGGTTATCGACTGCGTGTAAACCAAGGTTTTACTACTTTGTTAACAATTACACCAATTACCCTTGAATGTAATTCACCCCAGTTTCAACAAGTCTATTAACTATTAATCCAATTCCGTATCCGGTAAAATGAATAATTATTGGTATTTATAGATATCCCGCCCACCGTACCCAGTCAAGCGTATGTGGTTATATATAAATACGTCGAATTATAAGTTTGTATATTAAATTAACAAGGTATTGTTTAGTTAATATAAAACCCATTAATAGCCCATAGTCCAATTTCTACAAGTGTCGTTCTTTTATCCAAACCCCAATTATGGTACAAAGCCCAATTATCCAATTTTAGTAATTAGCCCAACATCATGATTACTTCGGATTAAATAAGCATAATAATAACTTAGCTACGAGACATTAATGTAAAAAGGTTGAACATAACTTACAATGATTAAAAATAGCGTAGCGTTACACGGACAGAATTTCGACTTACACCCTTACAACATTCGCTAACATATCCTTATTATTAGGATTAAAATTAAAATTAAAATTAAAATATAAATATAAATATAAATATATACGATATAGATAGAGAGATGGATATATTTGGTGATTTTTGCGATCAGAATTCGTTTGCTTTTATAGGGATTTTCGACTTTTGGGGCTCCGCGACTCGCGGCATTTTTGCCTTCAAACTCCGCGAGTCGCGGAGTTTGAAATTACAGCTCAGTCCCTTTTGGAGTCTTTCTTGCCGACGGTTTTAAATATTAATATAATATATATATAATTTTTAAGAATTATTTATATATTATATTATATTTATGTGCATAGTTGACTTGTAATTTTTAGTCCGTTGCGTCGAGCATTGAGAGTTGACTCATGTCCTGGTTCCGGATTTTCGAACGTCCTTGCGTACAATTTAATATCTTGTACTTTGCGTTTTGAATCTTGTACTCTTGTAATTTCGAGACGTTTCTTATCAATAATTGGAACCTCTTTGATTGTCTTTTGTACTTTTGAGCTTTTTGGTCGTTTGCGTCTTCAATTCGTCGAATCTGTCTTTTGTCTTCACCTTTTTTTATTTAAACGAATATCACTTGTAAATAGAACAATTTCAATTAAAAGCTTGTCTTTCTTGAGGAATAATGCTATGAAATATATGTTCGTTTTTAGCATTATCAAATATTCCCACACTTAAGCGTTGCTTGTCCTCAAGCAATATCGTCTTGAAATACTAGAATCACTTCTTTATTCTTCACACTTTGTACATCAGTGATTTCTATACGGTGATATAAACAATGGTAGTAACGATATGGTTTACAGTCCCACATAACTATAAAAATTTAGATCCATTAAGGAAATTGGATCTTTATGAAAACATTTGATCTTTTGAAAATTAAATCTAGTTTTTACCCTAGATAAGTTTTCCGGAATAACCTTTACCGGTGTTTGCAAAATATTTTTGTGGGTTTGGTGGGTTTCAGATTTGAAAATTTTAGCTCAAAACTTGCGGTTTTGTGTCACCCACTTGCCAACCTTGTATTTAGAAAGCAACACGTCCAGTTTACTTGTCCCGTATATTACCTTTCGGTAAACTACCGTCCGGTTGTAAAGGAAAGCGTTGAACAAGCAACTGTTAAGGCAATGTCCCCTGACATGCTTTTAATTATGGTCTATAACGTGTTGGACGCAATTACTATCCTTGGTAGGAGCAATAGTAAAGCTCACCCTTATAATTTTTCGGTATGACACAAGGTCCTGTCTTTGACCACTATGCAACCACCGTTCTTACGGTTGACACCCGATTTAGTTCAGGTGACCTAATGAATTCCAGGTGAATTCCTAGGATTTTACGTTCAATGGTAATGAACGCATTGAAAATAGGGTTTTCAGAAAACAAATCGGTTTGTAATTTTGATCAAAATATTTTCTCGTTCAAGCTCGAGTTTAGATATCATTGAATTCCATGAGTTTGTAATTCTCAGTCTTTAAGGTCAATCTCTAGGATTGAGTAATATCAGTCTTTAAAAGCTGATTTTTAATTTTTAAGGAGATTATCCTTTCTGGGGATCTGATTCATTAGTCTTATCCAGCTAATTTGCATGGTGCCCCCCCATTGTACGAGATAAATCCTTCTCATGGTTAGGATAAATCTGACCACTTGGCAACCCTGTTTAATGCTGAGGTCCGTGGATTTCCTGCTGATTTTAGTGATGACTTTTCTAGATTTTTCGTCAACCTACAGCTGGTCTGGACGACAACTTCATGACCTAAATCAAGAAGCGCGTTTCTTTTTCGGAAGACTTTACTTCCTTTTAATGATGGAATTGATTCATCGTGTAGATCCATCTCTTCTTTTCTTTCATCGGGTAAAACAGTTTAGTTTAGTCCAAAGCAAAAGTATTTTCAGTTATTTGTTACAGATATATGTGACATTTGTTTAAGATAACTTGGTAAATTTTCCCACACTTGGCTTTTATTTTCCTTTTTATCGTCCTCTATTCCATTTTAAATGAATTTTAACATTTTGGTTTGTTTCTCAATTTATGTCCTTTCCGAGGTAACAATAATTTCGGTGTCAAAACCTAGTTTTATCGTTCATAAATATGTATAAACATGATTTTGAGTTCATTTAATTGAAAATTTTGAAAAATTTTACTAGAATTGGGTAGTCAGTATATAAGACTAGGGCTGTTCTTTATTATCAGAGAGCACTAGATTCTAATACAACTACTGCTTTACTAGTATTTTTAATGGTAACCAAGTGTATAAAGTAAAAAATTTTAAAATCCGAAAGAATTTAACCCCTTCCCACACTTAAGATCTTGCAATGCCCTCATTTGTAAGAAATCAGTAATAATTTAAATTATTGAGGGTGATTTGTGTGAAAATGATTAAATTTTTACCAAAGTTTCCAAATATATTGGCGTTTGTTTGCTGAATGATAAATGGTGCACATCATTTGTTCATTCCATCTTGTTGTTATTTCACATATATTTTGCATCTTGTCGTCAAAATTAGTTGCTTTTGCTGAACTTAATGCCAGTCTTTGAAAATGCGTTGTTTTACCCTCTGTGTACATAAGATAAACTGCAAACATATATACATATTTTTGAAGTTTGGTATATTACCCCACATTCAAAAATTATTAAAATCTAAGAATAAAAGTTAGACAATTATAAAAACTATTACAATATTAACAAAAGTATTAAACGTATCAATCATTAAAAATTACAAAATAAATAAAACTAAGTATACTATGGATGATATTGATACCAATAGGGGTTCCAGGCATAACCATAGGTGCTATAGAATGCTTCGGCAGGGTTATACGTAGGATACGGTGGTTGCATCTCTATAGACCAGGGAGGGAAGATGGGTTTCGGTGTAGGAATATAGTTTCTACCTATATGTTGGCAATGAGCTATGATTTGGTTCTGATGAACTTGCCAATCTTCAAATGCTCTCTGTCTAGCATTTTCGTACTCCTGAGAAGCTATAAACCTTTGCATTTCTTGCATCTCATTCCCCCTTCCTACATTACCTTGTTGTTGGTTTCTCTCAACCTGTGGATGTCTACCATGGTATGGTACTGCGACGTTATTTTGCCTCTTCAAAACTTTCGCACCATGGTATACATTTAAACCTATAGTATCGCGGGGTTCTGGTTCTTCGACTAATAATCCCCCCCGACTTATATCCACACCGAGATATTCACCAATCAAAGTAATAAAAATACCACCTCCTATTATGCTATGCGGTCTCATCCCCCGAACCATAGCTGATAAATAATAACCCACACAATACGGTATACTTACAGCGCTTTGTGGGTCTCGAATACACATATGGTAAAACAAATCCTGTTCATTTACCTTTTCCTTGTTCTTACCCCTTTGTGTAATCGAATTAGCTAAAAACCTATGAATCACTCTTAATTTGGCTCTATCTATATCCAAATAAGAGTAATTTCCCCCTTTGAAACGGTGATGGCTTGTCATTTGACTCCACACACCGTGTGTATCAAAATTTTCATCTATCTTTCTACCGTTTAGTATCAACCCTCTACAATCGGCAGATGCTAACTCCTCAGGCGTATATACGTAAAGCCTGAGCCATGTCCAGTAAAGACATGTGGCGCATCGAACCGCCTAACAAAAATCTAATAAAAGAACGATCGGTTAAACTAGCTACCCGATCATTCAACTCTATACTACACAATAATTCTTCACACCATACTTTATATACAGGTCTACGCATGGTGAATAAACGTACCCAGTCATTAAAAGTAGAATTACCATACCTCTGTACAAGTAATTCCCTAATTGGCCCGGCCAATTCTACAGCTTCTAAGGGTCCCTATGACCCTCGGTACCTCAACAACCTTAGAATGAAGAGTATGCAAACCCCTTTGATATTTTGGATAATCTATCCAAAGTCTGTCAAATCTCAGGTTCGGGTGCAACTCTTCCAAGTGCATATCAGAAAATGTCATGACCGGATGAGGTATATCCTGCTTGTAGTAGTTATCCACCTCCTGTTGTTCTGCATTCTCAGCAGGAGCATTGCGAGCTTGGGATGAAGATTCACCCCTTTCAGTCTGCAAAATACATCAAACACAATTTTTGTGCATCCAAATATGCATTAGTGTCAGCAAAATCATCAATCAAAATAATTACAATGACATGATCAATTTATATCAAACTTAAGCTTATTTTCATATTTTCATCAAATCTACACTTTTTCAAATAAGCATATACGAAAATGTTCGCCAAGTTCATAAGCATTCAATTCAAATAACATGTCAAAATAATCATTATTAGCAATTAAACAAGTTTCAAATGGCATTATCTCTCAAAAATCAAGTTCATTAATTTTAGACTTGAAAAAGTCCACTTTAATTCTCAAAATCATGTTTAGGCTCAAAGTTTGGATCATTTAACTACCTAAACATGTTACACTACTTAATTTAGCAACAATTCATGACAAAAATCGTCCATAACCTGTTTATATCAAAAAGCCCCAAATTTGCTCAAGAACACAAACCCTAGATTACTCAAAATTTGAAGTTTAAGGCTTCTAATCATGTTAAACAGCATCAATCTAGGTTATACAAGCATAATACATAAACAATTTAAGCCTAATTACATTAAAAAGTATCAAAATCAAATTGGGGAAAAAATTGCTCAAGAACACTAATTCGGATTAAATGGTGTTTAGGTGTAGAAATTTACCGTTTTTCTTGAGTAATTCCTTGATAGCATCCTTCTCAACATGATTTTAGTAAAAGATTTGGTGATTAACGGTTAAAAATTGTGATTTTGGGGGTTTTTTCTCGGGTTTTTTCTGCAGTTTTCGCAGTATTTTTTTTAGTTTTGTGTGTGTTCTGAGCTGTTCTGCTCGATTTTATTTTTTCTGATTTTTCGTCCCTCCGCGACTCGCGGTGAATTACCCTTCAAACTCCGCGACTCGCGGAGTTTGTTTTTTTTTTTTTTTTTATAATCATTAACTTATAAAACAATTAAGTACTTAATTTTAAAATTTTGTTTCCCTTGTTATTTAGGACGAGGTCGTTTCAGATCGATGTCCTAGTCCGTCCCTCGACAAAATTTTAAAATTTGTCTTTTTGTAGCGATTGTTTTAAAAGCTAAGATTTTTGGATTTTTTAATGTTTTTGGCATACTTTAAATCAATAAGATTAAAAATAATGATAATAAAAGTTCTCGTCCCTCCCTTGGGTAAAGCAATTTCGGTTCAAAGACCTAGTCTTCAACTTACGACGAATTTTAAAAATCATATTTTTAACTTAATGAGATTAAGTAAATTTTTGTTTTTAAATTCACATAATTTAAATATAAAATTCAAAATCAATATTAAAAATTCACACCAAACTTAATTTTAAAAATTCATATTATAAATTCACACCAAACTTATATTAATTTTTCAAATATTTACAATTTTAAAAATATTGTTTTTACAAAGTTTACAATATTAATTTAAGATTTAAATATTAATTTTAAAAACATGGTAAAAATAAAATTAAAAATCTTTTTGGCTTTTTATCCCACTTTAATCAATCAAATATTATCAAAAATATGCGCCCCTCTTTTCAGTAAAGTAATTTCGGTTCCAAAACCTAATTTAACTCATGACGAATTTTTGAAATATTTTGTGTTGATTGATTAAAGATATTTATACCTTAAGAATAAACGTTAAATTTCGCAGTGATGTAATAAATTTTTGAATGATATCAATAATTTCGGTCGCCAAACCTAATTTTATTCAATATCAATTTAATACTTTTTAGCGAACAAATTAGCGTTTATTATCAAAAGGTTAAAAATAAAAATAAAATAAAAACTGTACAGACTTACCTGTGAAATAGATTTCTTAGTTATATGATCTATCTCATTCATAAGATAGTCGGTTTAATTGGTTTTCCATAGCTACATAGGCGTAACCTCGAGCATTCAGTGTCTTTTCTTCTAAACATATGAACGGTCCGTCTCTGCATAAAGTAACAAATTCGGTATTTGAATAGGTTTGATTATTTGAATATTTACCTCCATGTGACCATTTTCCACATTTGTGACATCTTTCTAGGTGTCGTGCTCTTCTTTTTGTTGCGGATTTTGATTTTCCTTTACCAAATTGTAACTTATTATCTTCGCATCTGGATTCTTTTCTAACTCCGTCCATTCTTTCTCTGATTACTGATACTAATTCACTCGGTAGTATGTCATTATTACGTTTAGTGATCAAAGCGTGTAGCATTAGACCATGGTTTAGTTCACAGGCAGTCTTCATTTTGTAAAAACCTAAAAAAAATAAAAATTCAGAATGGGGGGAGAAGACTAGTTCTTTAGGGTCTGCTAGGGAAAGACCATTCGGGTTCCATTTTCGAGAACTACACGAAAACAGACAATCTAACTCTAACAGAAATACATATTATCCTTTAAAGACTTGATTCTTCCCACACTTAGTTAGCTGTGGTGTCGAAATTGTGATTAACTTCGTTGTCGACTTCCATCGGACTATGTATGTAGTGTTTAACTCTGTGACCATTAACTTTAAATTCAATCCCATTTGAATTTATCAATTCTACTGTTCCGTATGGGAAAACTCTTTTAACTATGAATGGTCCAGACCATCTTGATTTTAATTTTCCAGGAAATAGCTTGAATCGTGAATTGAAAAGAAGAACTCTGTCTCCTTCTTTAAATTCTTTTGAACTTCTGATTCTTTTATCATGCCATTTCTTCGTTCTTTCTTTATAGATTAACGAATTTTCGTATGCTTCATGTCTTAATTCTTCTAATTCATTTAGTTGACTTAATCGTAGACGTCCGGCTTCATGTAAATCAAGATTACATGTCTTCAAAGCCCAAAATGCTTTGTGTTCAATTTCTACTGGAAGATGACATGCTTTTCCATAAACAAGTCTAAAAGGTGTGGTTTCAATTGGAGTTTTGTAGGCTGTTCTAAAAGCCCAGAGTGCATCCTCCAATTTAATGGACCATTCCTTCGGATTTGATCCTACGGTTTTCTCTAGAATACGTTTTAAGGCTCGGTTGGTATTTTCAACTTTTCCACTTGTTTGTGGATGATATGCGGTGGAGATTTTATGAGTAACTCCATATCTTTTAAGAACTTTCTCAAGTTGATTATTATAGAAATGAGTACCCCGATCACTTATCAAAGCTTTCGGTGTTCCAAACCTTGCAAAAAGACGTTTTAAAAAGTTGACTACAACTCGTGCATCATTAGTTGGGAGAGCTTGTGCTTCCGCCCATTTAGATACATAATCAATGGCTACGAGTATATATAGATTATTATGAGATTTTGGAAATGGACCCATAAAGTCAATACCCCAAATGTCAAATACTTCACATACTTGGATGACATTTTGTGGCATTTCATCACGTTGACTTATTTTTCCGGCCCTTTGACAAGCATCACAGGATTTGCAAAGAAGGTGTGCATCTTTGTAAATTGTAGGCCAATAGAATCCAGCATCATAAACTTTTCTTGCTGTTAGTTGAGGCCCATAATGCCCTCCTGTTGGTCCTGTGTGACAATGGTTTAATATTTTACTAGCTTCATCTCCAAATACACATCGGCGTATTATTCCATCTGGACAACTTTTAAACAGATGTGGATCTTCCCAAAAATAGTGTTTTATATCACTGAAGAATTTCTTTCGTCTTTGGTACGATAATCCTTTTTCAAGGAATCCACATACTAAATAGTTTGCATAGTCTGCAAACCATGGAATTTTTTTATAATCTATCTTCAATAGATATTCATCAGGAAAGTTGTCTTGTATGGCCGATTCATTTAGAACTTCTAATTCGGGATTTTCAAGACGAGAAAGATGATCAGCGGCGAGATTTTCTGCTCCTCTTTTATCTCGGATTTCAATATCAAACTCTTGTAAGAGTAAGATCCAACGGATTAATCTTGGTTTAGCATCTTGTTTTGAAAATAGGTATCTAAGAGCATAATGGTCGGTATAGACCACCGTTTTTGCTAGAACGAGATATGATCGAAATTTGTCAAAAGCAAAGACAATAGCAAGGAATTCTTTTTCAGTAGTTGTATAGTTCGTTTGTGCTCCTTGTAACGTCTTACTAGCATAATATATAGGTTGAAATCGTTTTTCAATCCTTTGTCCTAAAACGGCTCCCATTGCAAAATCCCTTGCATCGCACATTAGTTCAAATGGTAGATTCCAATTTGGTGTTATCATGATCGGTGCATTAGTGAGTTTCTCTTTAAGAATATTAAAAGATTTGATACACTCATCTAAAAAGATGAATGGAGCATCCTTTTCTAGAAGTTTATTCATAGGAGTGGCAATTTTAGAAAAATCTTTTATGCAACGTCGGTAAAAACCGGCATGCCCTAGAAAACTCCTAACTCCTCTAACATTGGTGGGATGTGGAAGTTTAGCAATTACATCTACTTTAGCTCTATCCACTTCAATTCCTTCTTTTGAAATTTTATGTCCAAGAACAATGCCTTCTTTAACGATGAAATGGCATTTCTCCCAATTAAGAACTAGATTTGATTGTTCGTATCTAATGAGCATTCGTTCAAGATTAACTAGACATGATTCAAATGTATCACCGAAGACTGAAAAGTCATCCATGAAAACTTCCATGCATTCTTCTATCATGTCGTGAAAAATCGCCATCATACACCTTTGAAAGGTTGCAGGGGCGTTGCAAAGTCCAAATGGCATGCGTTTGTAAGCAAAAGTACCATAAGGGCACGTGAATGTGGTTTTCTCTTGATCTTCTGGTGCTATTGGAATTTGAAAATATCCGGAAAATCCATCTAGAAAACAATAGTAACTATTTCCGGCTAATCTTTCCAACATTTGATCTATGAAAGGTAAGGGAAAGTGATCTTTTCTGGTGGCGTCATTTAATTTTCTATAATCAATACATACACGCCATCCTGTTACGGTCCTAGTAGGAATAAGCTCATTTTTATCATTTGTAATGACAGTCATGCCACCTTTCTTAGGCACGCATTGAACTGGGCTTACCCATGGACTATCAGAGATTGGATAAATTAGACCTGCGTCTAGCAGTTTAATAATCTCTTTCTTAACTACATCTTGCATATTAGGATTTAGTCTTCGTTGGCGTTGCACATACGTTTTATGACCTTCTTCCATAAGGATTTTATGTGTGCAATACGAAGGACTTATTCCTTTAATATCATGAATCTTCCATGCAATGGCTGGTTTATGGGCTTTCAACACAGAAATGAGTTGTGATTTCTCATTTTTAGTAAGAGAAGACGATATTATTACAGGTAATTCAGATTCACCATGTAAATAAGCGTATTCCAAATGATTTGGAAGTGGCTTTAACTCTAATTTAGGAGGTTCTTCTATCGATGATTTGTATCGATATCTGTCTTCTTCTTTTAGCATTTGAATTTCTTCTGTTGTTGGTTCATATCCATTAGCTATAAGTGTAGCTAACATTTCAGCTTCATCAATTGGTTCATTACCTTCTCCTAAAGAACATTCTCCTGTTCCTTGTAATTCTGGAAATTCTTCTAATAATTCTGCATGTGCATCTGTAGTTTGAATATAATAACATGTATTATCTGCAGATTGTGGTTGTTGCATTGCTCTATCAACTAAAAAGGTAACACTCTCATCCTCTATACTTAGGGTCAATTTCTTACCGAACACGTCTATCATTGCTTTTGCCGTGTTTAAGAATGGTCTTCCTAATATGAGAGGAACTTGAGAATCTTCTTCCATGTCCAGAACAACAAAATCTACTGGAAATACTAAAGTACCAACTTTAACTAGCATGTTCTCCATTATCCCTCTAGGATATTTTATTGATCTATCGGCTAGTTGTATGCTTATTCTGGTTGGTTTCAATTCTCCAAGGTCTAGTTTAGTGTATAGTGAATACGGCATTAGATTTATACTAGCACCTAAGTCTGCTAATGCTTCTATTGAACTAAAACTACCCAGAAAACATGGAATTGTGAAACTTCCTGGATCAGATAGTTTTTCTGGTATCTTATTCAACAGCACTGCTGAACAATTAGCATTCATAGTAACAGCCGAGAGTTCTTCCATTTTATTTCTATTTGAAATTAGATCTTTCAAGAATTTAGCATATCTAGGCATTCCTGAAATCACATCAATGAAAGGAAGATTTACATTTATCTGTTTAAACATATCCAAGAATTTGGATTGCTCGGCTTCAAGTTTCTCTTTCTTCATTTTACTCGAGTAAGGAAGTGGTGGTTGGTATGGTTTAACATAAGGTTTAGCCTTAACTGTGTTATCTTCATTAACCTTTTCAACTACCGGTTCTTTTTCCTTATCTTGATCAGGTTGTGGTTCTTGTGGAGTAGGAATAGCTTCATCAGAAGTTACAGGTATTTCAGGTGGTTTAAGTGTTGTACCACTTCTTGTAGTAATGGCTTTAGCTGTTTCATTCCGGGGGTTAGCATTTGTATCACTAGGTAGACTTCCTGGTTTTCTTTCACCTATTAACCTTGCTAGGTTATTCACTTCTTGTTCCAGATTTTGAATAGAAGCTTGTTGATTTCTAAATGCTTGAGCATTTTGTTCATTGGTTTGTTTTTGAGATGTGAAAAACTGCGTT
Source organism: Rutidosis leptorrhynchoides (assembly GCF_046630445.1). Classification (NCBI taxonomy): domain Eukaryota; kingdom Viridiplantae; phylum Streptophyta; class Magnoliopsida; order Asterales; family Asteraceae; genus Rutidosis; species Rutidosis leptorrhynchoides. Next base: position 225,612,188 of record NC_092333.1, on the reverse strand, counting down.
TGAGTTTCAACTAGCTTCGTCATCATATCTTCTAAATTCGGCTTTTTATCATCGGTTTGTTGTGGTGGTTTGTTTTGAAAATTAGGTCTTTGCTGATTGTAATTATTATTAGATACTTGTTGATTGGTAGGACCTTGTTGGTTGTTGTATGGAATATTTCTGTTATAATTCTGGTTTTGATTGTAAATCGGCTTCTGATAATTATTTCCAGGCCTTTGGTTTATGTATGAAATATTCTCTCTTTGTTCCATTGTTAATTCAATATCGAGACAATCTTTTGTCAAATGTGGTGCTCCACACTGCTCACAACTAATTCGTATTGAGTGAATATCCTTAGTCATCTTTTCCATTCGTCTCTCGACAGCATCTATCTTTGCGGAAATGGAATCTAAGTCATGGCTAGAATCGGCTCTAGCTGCTTTAGATGATCTAACGATATCTTTTTCTTGGTGCCACTCATGTGAGTGGGAAGCAGTGTTATCAATAATTTTGTAAGCATCAGTTTCGGTTTTCTTCATAATAGAACCACCAGCTGCTATATCTATATCTTTCCTTGTAGTGATGTCGCATCCTTGGTAGAATATTTGTACTATTTGACAGGTGTCTAAACCATGTTGCGGACATCCTCTTAACAATTTTCCATATCTAGTCCATGCCTCATATAGAGTTTCATTCGGTTTCTGTGTAAACGTAACAATTTCTGCTTGAAGTCTTACGGCTTTAGATGCAGGAAAGAATTGTTTAAGAAATTTGTCAACTAAAACATCCCATGTATCGATCGCCCCTTCAGGTAACGATTCCAACCAATCTTTGGCTTCTCCCTTTAAAGTCCAGGGAAATAACATGAGATATATCTGTTCATCCTCCACTTCTCGGATTTTAAATAGTGTGCAGATCCTATTAAAGGTACATAGATGTTCATTTGGATCTTCCTTCGGCGCACCACTAAATTGGCATTGATTAGTCACCATGTGTAGAATTTGTCCTTTGATTTCATAATCTGGTGCATTAATGTCTGGATGAGTAATTGCGTGACCTTGGCCAGTGCGTTTAGCTCTCATTCGGTCTTCCATACTTAAAGGTTCCAGATTCTCCATAATTGAATTTGTTGAATCGGAATCACTATAGGATTCTGATTTAATGGTTCGTTCCTCAACAATCTCTGTTTGAATGATTGGTGGTTCCGGAGGAAAGTTTAATGGTTCAGGATCTACGAACCGTTCCTGAATATTCTCCGGATTCTCAATTGTGAGGTCGGGTTCAAAAAATGGATTATCGGAAATTTGAACTGAAGTACTTGGTCGACTGGATGACGATTCTAAAGAAAAATCAACGGCGGTTATATTTGCTAAATGTCTTGATCTAGTTACAGGTGGTGAACGTACAAAAGGTGGTGAACGTCTTGCTCGGTACATTCACTGAATATCCTATTAGTTTTTAAAAGGAAAGAAAAATTATAATAAGTTATCCAATCAATAGACTTTTCTGATTTTGCCCACGTTTTGAATAGCCAAAAGATGCAGCAGAGGGGCAGGATTCGTTTGGTCTCAATATAATTGAGGACTGTTTGGCTCCAATAACCCGGTCCACGTACAAATCCAACTATTACTATGAACCAGAAAATTTTGATGTCTATCAATTTAACCACTTAAAATAAATTTTCGTAATTTTAAGAAATTTAGATAAGAAGTAGAATAAAAATCTATGTCCTAAAACTAGAAAAGCGAGAAATAAGAAAGAAAAAGAGTTCGTCGAAAAAGAATTGAAAAAGAAAAATGGTTGAAAAATAAAAGATGACGGAAAAATAAAAGAAACTTATAAAAATTAAAAATACTTGACTAACCTAACCTTATTACTACAACTAACTTAAAATTATAATCGCAAATTGAGATTACTAATTGGAATGATAATTGATACATAGTAAAAGGTGTCTAAAAATATTAAAGCTTACAGGAAAAACTATATCCCAAATGGAAATAACTTAAAAAGAAACTAAAACTTAAAAAGGCGTCGCAAAATTCTAAAGCACCTAAATCTTAGTCTAAATAAAAAGCACTTAAGGGATTTTACGGCAAAGCCTAAAAATCTAGAAGTAAAAATAACTATGGCAAAAACTAAGTTTAAAACTAAATATGAGCTAAAAATACAAATATTACGCTAAAACGATTAAAAAGGGACAAAATATAAAAATATACAAAAAGTTGTAAAAATTACAATTTTTAAAAATATTATTTTTATATTATTTATTTATTAAAACTTACTAATTTTACAAATTAATTAAACTAATTAAACAAAATATTAATAATAACTAAAATAATTATTTAATTAAAACCTAATTAGGGTTTTATGTTAATAATTATAATAATTATTCGTAATTAATGCCTGATTAGGGTTCTGTCGGCGTGTCAGGTTATCTCCGCGACTTGCGGTATTCAAAGCATCAAACCCCGCGACTCGCGGGGTTTCAAATTTCAACTGACAGGTTTAAAATTCGACGCGTTTTTCTTTATTTTTTATTTTTATTTTCTGTTTTCTGTTTTTATATTTTCTGTTTATATTATCTTATTAAAATATTTATATAATTTAAATAAAACTTATCTTTAATAACTAAGATAAAAATAAAATACTTTATAACAATAAAAAAATAGATTTATATATATATTTTTTTTCGGTTTTTTATATTTATAAAATATATTTATAAAATAAATTAAATAAAACTTATATTTTTACAAACTAAAGAAACTTTATAAAACTTAAATATTTATCAAACTCCTAAAAATACATAAATTTTTGTTTTTCTTTTTATATTTTCGAATAATTAAAACGTATTTTTACAAAAACAAATTTTAATAAAAGTTAACTAAATATTTTTTTTTATATTAGCGTTGCGCTTCCGGCTTTTAAAAGAGTTCCCCGGCAGCGGCGCCAAAAATACTTGATGTTTGCAGCGTGGTATACGAAAATAGCTTATATTTTTGCAAGAAAATACTATTAAATACGATACAATTTTACACAAGATATTTATTTATTTAGAGAACGGATATACTTAAACCTTGCTACAACACTTATAGGCAGTGTACCTAATCGTACAGTAGTGTAGTTTTTAGTAAGTCCGGTTCGTTCCACAGGGAATCTTTTTAAACAAAGTTTAACGCTATATTAGTTTACTTTTATAGAAATACAAATGTATATATAAGTAATATTATTATTATAAAGGGGGGTTTTTACCGTTTAATGACCGGTTTGTCGATTTTAAAACTTTAGTCGCAGTTAAAACCTAATGTAAAATATTAAATAAATAAAAGACTTAATTTAAAGCGTAAAATAAATAACGATAATGAAATTGCAATAAAAGTGCGATAAAATAAAATTGCGATAATTAAAAAGTACGATAATTAAAAGTACGATTAAATAACAATAAATAAAAGTGCGATAATTAGAAGTGCAATTAAATATAAAATAAAGGAAATTAAATATGAAATAAAAGAATTATGCTTATTTAAACTTCCATAATCATGATGTTTGACGTGTTGATTTTAGTTTTATGCCCATGGGTTAATTGTCCTTTGTCCTGGATTATTTAATATGTCCATACGGATTTGTCCATAATAGTCCATCAGTCATAAATATAAAGAGCGAAAGCCTTCGTCAAATTATTCTTATTCCCGAAGTCAAATATTCCAACTAATTGGGGATTCGAATTGTAACAAGGTTTTAATACTTTGTTTAATGAATACACCAGGTTATCGACTGCGTGTAAACCAAGGTTTTACTACTTTTTAACAATTACACCAATTACCCTTGAATGTAATTCACCCCTGTTTCAACAAGTCTATTAACTATTAATCTAATTCCGTATCCGGTAAAATGAATAATTATTGGTATTTATAGATATCCCGCCCACCGTACCCAGTCAAGCGTATGTGGTTATATATAAATACGTCGAATTATAAGTTTGTATATTAAATTAACAAGGTATTGTTTAGTTAATATAAAACCCATTAATAGCCCATAGTCCAATTTCTACAAGTGTCGTTCTTTTATCCAAACTTCAATTATGGTACAAAGCCCAATTATCCAATTTTAGTAATTAGCCCAACATCATGATTACTTCGGATTAAATAAGCATAATAATAACTTAGCTACGAGACATTAATGTAAAAAGGTTGAACATAACTTACAATGATTAAAAATAGCGTAGCGTTACACGGACAGAATTTCGACTTACACCCTTACAACATTCGCTAACATACCCTTATTATTAGGATTAAAATTAAAATTAAAATTAAAATTAAAATATAAATATAAATATAAATATATACGATATAGATAGAGAGATGGATATATTTGGTGATTTTTGCGATCAGAATTCGTTTGCTTTTATAGGGATTTTCGACTTTTGGGGCTCCGCGACTCGCGGCATTTTTGCCTTCAAACTCCGCGAGTCGCGGAGTTTGAAATTACAGCTCAGTCCCTTTTGGAGTCTTTCTTGCCGACGGTTTTAAATATTAATATAATATATATATAATTTTTAAGAATTATTTATATATTATATTATATTTATGTGCATAGTTGACTTGTAATTTTTAGTCCGTTGCGTCGAGCGTTGAGAGTTGACTCATGTCCTGGTTCCGGATTTTCGAACGTCCTTGCGTACAATTTAATATCTTGTACTTTGCGTTTTGAATCTTGTACTCTTGTAATTTCGAGACGTTTCTTATCAATAATTGGAACCTCTTTGATTGTCTTTTGTACTTTTGAGCTTTTTGGTCGTTTGCGTCTTCAATTCGTCGAATCTGTCTTTTGTCTTCACCTTTTTTTATTTAAACGAATATCACTTGTAAATAGAACAATTTCAACTAAAAGCTTGTCTTTCTTGAGGAATAATGCTATGAAATATATGTTCATTTTTAGTATTATCAGAAGTATAATAGATTGATTGAATTGTAGTGGGTATACACGAATTTAAAGAGGGTGGAGGGACCAGTTGAGAAAGCAACATTCTTGGATTCTAATTCGATCGATATCAGCTTTCTTATCTTGAATTTAACCCTTGCAAACTTGAACCGGACTGTTATTTCAATTATAGTTTGGGCTTGTTAACGGGCTGGATGTGATCTTGAGTGAGTTGGCCTGATTATAGGTGGGCTGTTGTGTTATTGGGCCTGTATTATGAAATCATTCCACAAAACGGTTACAGCTACAACAAAAATTGCTTTATATATATATTTTTTTTGTTTCTTCGATGGCTTCCTACTGCTACAGCTATATTGTATGTGTCTGTTTCGTTTCTGCTTCCACTTCTACTATACGTAATGTTATAGTGTTGATAATGATACACGATATGATAGATAAAGTGATGATGAAGATGATCGTGATATTTAAAATGTTAATGATTACGGTTTGCAAGATATAGAAAGATGATGATAGAAATAGGCGAGTGTATTATACTAATGATGATTAAGTTACGATTATGATGATGAAGTAATGATGGTGGGATTACGATCATTAAGATAATAATGATGATTCGAAAATGATGATATGATGATAATGATGTAAAATCACAATGATAGATGATGAAGAAAATTGTGAAGAAGAAGAAATATGAAAAATAGAAAATTTCGGGTTAAATAAAATTCAATATAGGATTTAAATCAGATAATCGTGATAGAAGAGATGGTTAGAGGGAGTGTTGGGTTACCGGGAGGTCGCGGGTTCGAGAACCGGCATACGCAATTTTTTTTATTTAAAGCTTATAAGGTATAATTTTATTATTATTATTATTATAATTATTATTATTATTATTATTATTATTATTATTATTATTATTATTATTATTATTATTATTATTATTATTATTATTATTATTATTATTATTATTATTATTATTATTATTATTATTATTATTATGTTATTATTAATATTATTATTAAGTATTATTATTAGTATGATAAAATATTGTAAAGACTATAATTGTATATATAGATATAACTAATAATAAGTCATGATCTAAATAAAATATTATTACTATTATTGTTATAAGTATTGTAAGTAATATTATTATTATTAGTATTAACATGATTTTAAAATTTTTATTATTATCATTATTATAAATGACATTTACTATTATTATTATAAAATAATACAACTTTTTAGTTAATATTAATAACATTATTTTATCAAATAAATATTAGATAAATAAAACTAAACTTAATACATAACAATATTAATATTTTTATATATAAAATGAATATACTTAATTTATTAAGGAAACATATAAGTTAATAATATAAAATTGACATCACTAATAAAAATAAATTTGTTCTATTGCAATTATATGTGTTAATAAATATACAAATGATATAGGTTCGTAAATCGAAGGCCAACCCTGCTTTTGTTAAATGTTGTCATATGTATTTTTACTACAAAATACATTAGGTGAGTTTCATTTGCTCCCTTTTACTCTTTATATTTTTGGGACTGAGAATACATGCGCTGTTTTTACAACTGCTTTATTAAATGCTTTTGAAATATATTTTGAACTGTGAATACATGAAATTCTTTTATAAATGTTTGACGAGATAGACACAAGCAAAACATTCCTCGAATGAATTATTATGCAGACAGAAGTTCTGCGGATTATTATTGAATTATGTGGACATGATAATTGCCACCATTGAATTATGTGGATATGATAATTGGCACCATTGAATTATGTGGACATGATAATTGCCACCATTAAATTATGTGGACATGATAATTGCCACCAATTGATGAGAATGTTATGTATCGAGAGAATGATTTTTATACACAGGTTATGTGTATTAGTTTTTGTGCACGAGATATGTGTACGGTTACTAAGATTTATGAAAAATGGTTGCGTACACGAGAAAGGTGTACTGTATTTAAAAGATATCGCATGTACATTACATGTGGGTATAGGATTCGGGCCCATTTGTACCATGCAGCATTTAAATATTGTGGTCTATCAAAATGATGAATTTTATTGTTTTATGATAAACCTATGAACTCACCAACCTTTTGGTTGACACTTGAAAGCATGTTTATTCTCAGGTACGAAAGAAATCTTCCGTTGTGCATTTGCTCATATTACTTGGAGTTGTTCATGGCATATAGAGGTCAGAACCTCGAAATGGGACCAACTGTTGAAGACTTCGTCCGGATGGATTAGGACGGGTCCTTTCAGTTGGTATCAGAGCGGTGGTCTTAGCGAACCAGGTCTGCATTAGTGTGTATAACTGATAAGTCGTTAGGATGCATTAGTGAGTCTGGACTTCAACCGTGTCTGCATGTCAAAAGTTTTGCTTATCATTTCTTGTTGAAAATTACCTGCTTATCATTCTTAGTCTAGACACATCTTACTGCATTGGCTGCATGAATGGTGTATAGACAAAATTCATATCTCAGCGTATCTGCTAATCCATATCTTAGCGTATCTGCTAATTCATATCTTAGCGTATCTGTTACTGTAGACTCTATCTGACACGTTTCCTTAATTCCCTTCGTAAGCTACGGGATCTTCTGTACTATGTATAGGTATTCTATGTAATTAGAATATCATTCGAAATCCGAAAATCATTTCATATCGAAAAATCCTTTATTTAATCGTATGAAATGGAACTCACAACTAGTTCAAATTCCTCGGATTGTAACAACGATTCCGATATGGATTCCCACTCCAGCTCCGAAAGCAGCGTCACTAGAATGAATCAATCAATCCGCCATCTTCAATTCATCTGATGGGTTCGTAGCCTCCTCAATCATTAGAGACAAGAATAAGGTGATCCCTTCCATCCATCACATTCACCTCTTGGCAAGAAACCTGAATCACTTACAGGCGAACCTATCCGAAACACCATTTTCACCCTCATCGCCAAGATATCTCGCAACGATTACATAATATCTACAATTCTAAACCTAATTCATCCACTTGTTCAAATAGCCTATCATCCCGAAATAATAGAAGAAGTTAGCGAACTTCGCACTCGAGTAATCAATTTGGAGAATATGGTGCAAAATCTACCAGCTTCAGCAACATCACCGGCACCAACAGTACCATCAATAACAGCACCAGGACCATCAACAATCCATGCCTCAACATCTCATTCTGTACCTCGAGTGTAATCATCGTTCTACATATCATTCTACATCAATTATCTTCGTTCTTCATGGCGATTATGTAATCTCTGATGTTTTAGAGATTATATATTCTTGTTCTAACCTAAAATCATATGAGTTTAATATCATATTAACTCATTAAATCCATGATTACATCTGAAGAAAATATATATGTATATATGTTTTCATATAGATTGTAATTAAAAATTCTTTTGTACAAACTGTTAATGGTGAAAATATTTTAACGGGTAGGTAATACCCAATGAATATTTAGATTTCACATTAATAAGTACACTGTACATTCTTTCAAATCTAATTCAACAGTCAATTACTATCCTACTTACATCCACAGATATACGAATCCGTTCACCACAGAATAACCATTTTCATCCAGTTTCATATTTGGATTTTGATTTATCAGAATCCAACAAGTGGCATAATGAAGAAAACATTGGACAAAATAAGATTTATTAGAAACAAACAAACTAACTATGAGAAATTTTGTTAAGAATCCTAGCTAACTGTTCCTAGCTAACTGATTATATTTTATATCATCGCAATTTATTTATCGCAATTTATTTTATCGCAATTTAAATCTCACAATTTTATTTATCGTCATTTAAATTTCTGTTATTTATATTTACGCACTTTAAATATCGTGACACGTATACAAGGTTTTGACATATCATATCGATGCATATATATATATATGTGTGTATATATATATATATATATATATATATATATATATATATATATATATATATATATATATATATATATATATATATATATTATTTGGAATAACCATAGACACTCTATATGCTGAAATGATCGAGTTCTCTTTACAGGGTTGAGGTTGATTCTACAATAATATATATACTTTGAGTTGTGATCGAGTCTGAGACATGTACACGGGTCACGATACGTATTAATTAATTCGAATATTATATATGAATTATTGAATTGCTAACTGTAGTCTAGTAACTGTGGACTACCAACATTGGACAATTAAATGAATTAAAATATTGATTATAACATATGAAACTAAACAATTCTTCAAGTTTGCCACTTGATCTCAACTTAAACCTCATTTGTATCTTGACGATTACAATCTGCGTTCAAACCTTTCGTAATTCTTAAAAACACCTCAATCGAGAGGATAAATCAACCGCACTTCATCTACATAAGAAAATATTGATGCATATAGTTATGCACTTGAAAACTCTCGGAACCTGCATAAACGTTTAACACATATCAGTGCTAGCTCCTTTGGCATTGCTATTACCGAAAATAACATTTAAGTTCTTTTCAAATTAGTCAATTTTGTCACAGTTCTAACAAATCAACTTCGACTTCCATTCGAAATAGCCTTATTATAACCTCGATATATAAATTTTCCTATCGTCATCATTACCGAGGAACTATTTATATTCCACCACATTAGCAGTAAACTTACCAGCAACTTCAATGAATTTGGATTTTTCGAAAAATCATTATATTCATTGAAACCCCATTGTGTATTCAACTATACACTGTAACAATAATCGCCAAACCAAGTACCGAGAATCAGCAAAATCTGTATAGTGAGTCTCGCAACGTTTTCACATCAACAGTTATATGTATCCATATAGCATTTATCTCTTTGAATTATGATCTTCAATTCTGAAATTTTGAAAAGCACCCAGCCTACGAATCAATACATTGAACTTTAAAAAAAAAAAAAACTGAATGAAGCAGCAGAAACTGTGGAAAACTGTAAACGACCTTAATCGTCGAAGTTTGATGATAAAGAATTGTATGTTGGCAAATTTTAGAAAATGTTTGAAACTGAAAAACTGATTGAGCAAACTAGGAAGGAGTCTCTGAATAAATCACAAGGACTAAACTTGTACATTAAGAATTCTGATGATACTGTTTCTGATGAAATCTTTAGCGAATACCTTGCTTATGACTCCAAATTCTTGCGGAAAAATTTTCTTCACCATCTTTCGATATTAGACATTCCAAGATATCATAGTATCTTTCATTGTAAATATCCTCCATATTTTTGAAGATATTTTCATAACTATTCTTATCTGAAATTATTAATCTCTCCGTGCTATCAGTGTTACATCATATAGAAACTGTTAGTTTCTATATTCTGTAAACTTTCGAGCTTAAAATATGAATGTTATTGAAATAATGTTAGGAACTGATGCATGAGTTAGTATAATATAATGACACTTGATCAACGTGATTATATTAAAGTAAGTCATGCTGAGTTTCTAAATGGAACATGATGATTCACAAATTATAACGTCATTATGTGTCATTTTACATAACTCTTTCATTCTGATTAACTTCTGAACATATCAAGAAAGTATATTCTTGATAGTTCTATTCTCAATGATTCTGATAATTTAACAAATCAAATCGTACAATTATGTTCTTTCTTGATTAGAACATTAAGTTCATTCGAAAACTCCGTACTTACGAATTCTGGACCATTATTCGCTTGATTTAAAGTCGGGAAGAGAAAACAAGAGTATGAAGCTCCGATATATAAGGGAAAATATAAAGCCCAACAACAAAACCGAAATTACAAATTGTGGATATCAGTGCGTATAGCAATATAAATACACGGGAGAATTATAAATACAATAATCCCTAGAGCATAGTAGAAATAAACAGATTCTTTCTGTGGGAGTTGGAAAAGAAGAACGATCATTGCGATAGTCAGAATAAGAACAAGGATTAGAACTGGATTAAGTATTTTCACAATCTTTTGGATGTATGAACTAAGAAAGAAAATGTAACAGACTCGTCCCACATCGGTGGGAGAGGAAAACAAAGCACTCCTTATAAGGGTGTGGATACCTCTTCTGGTAGGACGCGTTTAAAGCCGTGCGGGTAGGTGCGATCTGGGGCAAGTTGGCCTATCGGTGATCGGCCTGTGGCCCAAAGCGGACAGTATCATGCTTCCGAGCTGTTGCGCACTCTGACAAGACGCATTTTGAGGGTGTTTACCCGAGAAGCAAATCCGTGAGGTAGAAGTGCGATCCGGGGTTGTACTCGTGTGACGGGCTCGAATGTAACACCCTAGGCAAATCCCACATCGCCCACGGACGTGAGTGATCATGGGATTATAAGGTAATACTCACGCTTAAATGACACAACGCGTTTTGGGATCACAGGCTGAGTAGAAGTGCGAGTACGTTGTGGTTAAGCGTGCTCGGGCGAGAGCACTACCAGGATGGGTGACCTCCTGGGAAAGTGCTTCTCGTGTGTGGTCGCCAAGAAAAAGCCGTGCGCCTGCGGGCAAAGCGGACAATATTGTGGTCATGTTAAGCTGGGGTGTTACAGAATGGTATCAGAGCCACTCATGTGCAGTTGGGGGTGATGGGGCAAACCTCATCGAGGACGATGAGTCCCTGAGGGGGGGGGTGAATGTAACACCCTAGGTAAATCCCACATCGCCCACGGACGTGAGTGATCATGGGATTATAAGGTAATACTCACGCTTAAATGACACAACGCGTTTTGGGATCACAGGCTGAGTAGAAGTGCGAGTACGTTGTGGTTAAGCGTGCTCGGGCGAGAGCACTACCAGGATGGGTGACCTCCTGGGAAAGTGCTTCTCGTGTGTGGTCGCCAAGAAAAAGCCGTGCGCCTGCGGGCAAAGCGGACAATATTGTGGTCATGTTAAGCTGGGGTGTTACAGAAAATATTGGAATGGTAAGAATAATGGAAAGGAAAAGTTTAATTTATAATGGAAATATCAGACGGAGTAATTGAGACAGATAACCGTATTTAATTATAGATATTTTAATTTCCTTTTCGCCGAAGAATCAAATTTTTTAGATTTCGAAGATTTTCTTTAAATCCATTGAAATCCGGAATTCAACCCTGGCTCCGTCAAAAGTTAAGACGTACCTTATTTTCTAAATTCAACCATGACTAGTCAAAAGTTATGATGAAACTTATCTTTTTCATTTCGCTATTTAGTGATAGCTTCATTCGTGCCCTTCGAATAATCGAATTGTTTTATCCATATTACTCAATGATAATAAAACTCTATTTACCAACTCATATCTGTCATGAAAACATTTTATTGTTAGCCATGACCACCTCACTCAAATTTTGGGACGAAATTTCTTTAACGGGTAGGTACTGTGACGACCCGGGAATTTCCGACCAAATTTAAACTTAATCTTTATATGTTTTCGACACGATAAGCAAAGTCTGTAATATTGAGTCTCGAAAACTTTGGAACAGTTACATGGATGCATTTGCCCTTTTGACCTATGCCCGACGATTCACGAACATTTGTGTGTAAATAAACACTTAAATAAATAAATAAATAAATAAATAAATATATATATATATATGTATACATATAATTGCATATATTAATTTAAATTAATATGATACCATTTAATCATTGGAATTAATTATATAGTATATATAAATGAGATTTGTTAAGCATAATTTGTTATAGCTAAAAATATTAGTACTACTCTCATTATTATTATCAATAATGATATTAACATTATTAATTATATTAGTAATATTACTATTAATATTATTATAACGAATAAGATTATTATTATCATTTATATTAATATTGATAATTAACATTGTTAACATTAATGTTATTATATTATTATTTATCATCTACCATTATTAAACTTTAGTAGTAATATTATTAATAATATTATTATTAGTATTATTAAAATTAATACTATTAAAATAATTATATTAGTTAACTATCAAAAATAAGAAATTTGATATATACATATACGGATATATACAACCAAATTATGCAACTACAGATACATATGTATAAATACATGTACGTATATGAAAATATTGTTATATATATATATATACATAAATACATATATAAATGTATATAATTATATAAATGCGATACATATATATATATATATATATATATATATATATATATATATATATATATATATATATATATATATATATATATATATATATATATATATATATATATATATATATAAAATGGGAGAATTACGTATTATGTTTCACATCTTTTTCAAAAACTGTAGAGATTGATTCATGTCTCTAAAGATCTGTTACAAGAAGTAAATCCACACAGATATATCCAAATGTTGTTAGCTATCAAATCCTCTTTTATTTTTTTATTATTTTCTTAGTACCTGATGGAATATTTGGGTGTCGACGGATCTTAGCTATACAACAAACGTTAATGGAGTCAATTAAGTTGAAATATTAATACTTAACCTCTTTATACCTTCTGTTAGCACAATTCAAATGAAAAAATAAGAAAAGGAAAACCAAATAAATATATAGAGAGCCCGTTTTATTCTAAACCCATTTTATCACCACCGTTTAATTATCTTTTTCTGTTTCTTCTTTGTGAACTCAACACCACAACAACCATAACTACTACTTTTTTTTTTCCTTCTATTTTGATTGAATGAACAACAACCAAAAACTACCACACATGATCACTCAAAAACAACCCAAATCGTCACTTTCTTTCTTCTTTCTCTCTTCTAATATTCTTCATATTAAACCACCATCAAACCAACACCAACCGTTGTTTTTCTTGTTAAACAACCACCATCATGAACCATAATATAACTATGGACCTCCCAACACCACCCATTTACAAATCACAAACCACCATATTAATCGCCATACCTACTGCAGTCCACACCTTTGTTTCCTTCGGTTTTTACAACCCGTCACCACCATACATCATCATCGAATACAAGCCTGCAATCATCTTCTTTTACTTTCTCTCTCTTCATTCTTTCTCTTCTCTCTTTACGAATGAACCAACCTTCAATTATCTTTTTTTACTTTTTCTCATTTCATTCCTTCTATTTTTACATACTGCTACAGCTGCTATACGCTTTCTTCTTTCTGTTTAAATCAAACAATGAACTCTCATCATCTGTTAACCCTGGTACCTGTGTCTGCTAAGAAATAGCGATCATATATATTATATTGAAATAAAGAAGCATGATGGAAGTATAATAGATTGATTGAATTGTAGTGGGTATACACGAATTTAAAGAGGGTGGACGGACCAGTTGAGAAAGCAACATTCTTGGATTCTAATTCGATCGATATCAGCTTTCTTATCTTGAATTTAACCCTTGCAAACCTGAACCGGACTGTTATTTCAATTATAGTTTGGGCTTGTTAACGGGCTGGATGTGATCTTGAGTGAGTTGGCCTGATTATAGTTGGGCTGTTGTGTTATTGGGCCTGTATTATGAAATCATTCCACAAAACGGTTACAGCTACAACAAAAATTGCTTTATATATATATTTTTTTGTTTCTTCGATGGCTTCCTACTACTACAGCTATATTGTATGTTTCTGTTTCGTTTCTGCTTCCACTCCTACTATACGTAATGTTATAGTGTTGATAATGATACATGATATGATAGATAAAGTGATGATGAAGATGATCGTGATATTTAAAATGGTAATGATTACGGTTTGCAAGATATAGAAAGATGATGATAGAAATAGGCGAGTGTATTATATAAATGATGATTAAGTTACGATTATGATGATGAAGTAATGAGGGTGGGATTACGATCATTAAGATAATGATGATGATTCGAAAATGATGATATGATGATAATGATGTAAAATCACAATGATAGATGATGAAGAAAATTGTGAAGAAGAAGAAATATGAAAAATAGAAAATTTCGGGTTAAATAAAATTCAATATAGGATTTAAATCAGATAATCGTGATAGAAGAGATGGTTGGAGGGAGTGTTGGGTTACCGGGAGGTCGCGGGTTCGAGACCCGGCAGAAGCAATTTTTTTTTATTTAAAGCTTCTAAGGTATAATTTTATTATTATTATTATTATTATTATTATTATTATTATTATTATTATGTTATTATTAATATGATTATTAAGTATTATTATTAATATTATGATAAAATATTGTAAAGACTATAATTGTATATATAGATATAACTAATAATAAGTCATGATCTAAATAAAATATTATTACTATTATTGTTATAAGTATTGTAAGTAATATTATTATTATTAGTATTAACATGATTTTAAAATTTTTAAAATTTTTATTATTATTATTAATGACATTTACTATTATTATTATAAAATAATACAACTTTTTAGTTAATATTAATAACATTATTTTATCAAATAAATATTAGATAAATAAAACTAAACTTAATACATAACAATATTAATATTTTATTATATAAAATGAATATACTTAATTTATTAAGGAAACATATAAGTTAATAATATAAAATTGACATCACTAATAAAAATAAATTTGTTCTATTGCAATTATATGTGTTAATAAATATACAAATGATATAGGTTCGTGAATCCAAGGCCAACCCTGCTTTTGTTAAATGTTGTCATATGTATTTTTACTACAAAATACATTAGGTGAGTTTCATTTGCTCCCTTTTATTCTTTATATTTTTGGGACTGAGAATACATGCGCTGTTTTTACAACTGCTTTATTAAATGCTTTTGAAATATATTTTGAACTGTGAATACATGAAATTCTTTTATAAATGTTTGACGAGATAGACACAAACAAAACATTCCTCGTATGAATTATTATGCAGACAGAAGTTCTGCGGATTATTATTGAATTATGTGGACATGATAATTGCCACCATTGAATTATGTGGATATGATAATTGGAACCATTGAATTATGTGGACATGATAATTGCCACCATTGAATTATGTGGACATGATAATTGCCACCAATTGATGAGAATGTTATGTATCGAGAGAATGATTTTTATACACAGGTTATGTGTATTAGTTTTTGTGCACGAGATATGTGTACGGTTACTAAGATTTATGAAAAATGGTTGCGTACACGAGAAAGGTGTACTGTATTTAAAAGATATTGCATGTACATTACAGGTGGGTATAGGATTCGGGCCCATTTGTACCATGCAGCATTTAAATATTATGGTCTATCAAAATGATGAATTTTATTGTTTTATGATAAACCTATGAACTCACCAACCTTTTGGTTGACACTTGAAAGCATGTTTATTCTCAGGTACGAAAAAAATCTTCCGCTGTGCATTTGCTCATATTACTTGGAGTCGTTCATGGCATATAGAGGTCAGAACCTCGCAATGGGACCAACTATTGAAGACTTCGTCCGGATGGATTAGGACGGGTCCTTTCAATATTCAACTAGTATATATATATTTTTATCTGTACCCGATTAATTCTTCCGTCGACCCAATCAAAGCTACGAAACAAACTGTAATCGAATCTTGTGCTGTATATATCGTACGAATCCGTTACACTTTATTTTCTACTTTATATTTTTTTGTTTGTTCTTCTTGACTCGAATATATCTGTCGAACCCTTCACTGCTATAAAACAATCCATCACTCTGCTCTTCTGAAAAACTAACACCAAGAAACACAAACACCTTCAGTATATCGAAACTCAAACCACCACCTTCTCAATCTCTTTCTCCTCTTTTCTTGTCAAGAAACACCATAACCACTGTCTTGGTCCCTTTCTAATATTCGATCACAACTACAATTGTTTCTTCGATATCTTTTTGCAAATACAATACTAACCTGCCATGGATCCACGTTACTACATCGGCTGCAGTTGTTTTCTTTTCTTTCTGTTTGAGTTGACAAAACAACCCCAAAAACCCTCGGCTCTCACGTACTACTGCTGCATACCTCCTTTTTTTTCGTTTCTTCAAACCCATAAACAACTAAAACCATGTTGATAGATAAATGTGAATTTGTTTGATTTATGTTTGCACCCCCACTATCCAATATTTCGGTTTTTATAAAAAAAAAAGGGGGATAATGGAAGACAACTCGCTACTAGTTATGTATTGAAGCATACCAAACTAAATCCTATAATCTATTTCCTATCGAAAATACTTTATCTGACCGTGCAAGATGAAACTCGCTACTAGTTCAAGTTCCTCGGATTCGATAGCTATTATGATATAAATTTCTACTCGAACTCCGAAAGCAGTGTAACCGGAATGGATCAACCAAACAGCCATCATCAATTCTGGATGAATTAGGGATGGGTTCGTAGTCGACTTAATCAATGGAGACGCAAAGAAGGAGATCCTTTCCACCCAACATATTGCCCTATTGGCAAAGAACCTGAAGCACTTACCGGCGAACCAATCCGAAACACCTTTTTCACCCTCATTGCTAGGATATCTCACAACGATTATATATTATCTACAAATCATAACTTATTCATCCGCTCGTTCCAACCGACAACCATTTCGGGGTAATGGAAGAAGTTAATGAACTTTGCGCTCAAGTAGTGGCTTTGGGGAATATGGTGCAAAACTTACCAGCTTCAGCAACATCACTAGCACCAACAGTACCACCAACAACCCAAGTTTCAACATCACATGCCTCAACATCACAACCTAGACCTCGAACCTAGTCATCATTCTACCTATCGTTCTACGTCATTTATCTTCATTCTACCTGACGATTATGTAATTTCTAATATTTTAGAAATTATGTACTCTAGTTCTAACCATAAATCAGATGAGTTTAATATCATATTAACTTTTTAAGTCCACGATTACATCTGAAGAAAATATATATATAAGAATATTTTCATAAAGATTATAATTAAAAATTCTTTTGTACAAACTGTTAATAGTGAAAATATTTTAACGGGTAGGTAATACCCGAGGAATAATTAGATTTCAAATTAATAAGTTACACTGTACATTCTTCAATTCAGATTCAGCAGTCATTAACAATACTGCTCAAATCCACATATATACGTATCCGTTCACCAAAGAACAACTATTTTCATTCCAATCAAATTTCATTACGAATTTTCACCGATCAGAATCCAAGTCAAGATTTGACAAGTGGCATAATGAAGAAAATATTGGACAAAAATAAAATTTATTAGAAACAAACTAATTATGTATGTAAAATTCTGTTAAGAATCCACGCTAACAACATGCTAGCTAATTGTTCCTATATCCGTTATGACTATTTCCTTATAATATACTAGTCTTGGTTAAGCTATTGGACTATTGAACCACTAACATTGGACTACTAACCTTGGACAATTAAAAAGTATTAAAAGAGTTGGAAAATATTAATTATAACATTTCGATATCATTAATAAGCTACACCTTCTACAACTAAACATTTCATCAAGTTGCCACTTGATTTCATTTTAAACAATCTTTTGTATCTTGACGATTACAACCTTCTTTCAAACCTTTTGAAACTCTTGAAAATGCCTCGGATTGATAACCAATGATTCAGTTATGATAACCTTGAATGCCGATGAAGCAGCAAAAACTGTAGATGGTATTAATGGCCAAAAGTTTAATGATAAAGAATTGAGTGTTAGAAACACTCAATAGAAAATTTGTACTGAGAAACGGATTGAGCAAACCCTTAAGGAGACTATGGACAAATCACCAGGATTAAACCGGTACTTAATGAATCCAGACGATTTAGTATCTGAAAAAATCTCTAGCGAATATCTTGCTCCTTAATTATTCTAAATCCTTGAGGAAGAATTTTCTTCATCAAATTTTGAACTTAGAAATCCCAAAATATCATCATAAATATCTTCGATATTCCTGAAGATATTTTCATAAATACTCTCATCCGAAATTATACATCTCTTCGTGACATTCTCTCTTTGTTCCATTGTTTGTTCAATACTGAGACAATCTTTTGTCAAATTTAGTCCTCCACACTGCTCACAACTAATTCGTATTGAGTGAATATCTTTAGTCATCTTTTCCATTCGTCTCTCGACAGCATCTATCTTTGCAGAAATGGAATCGAAGTCATGGCTAGAATCGGCTCTAGCTGCTTTAGATGATCTAATGATTTCTTTTTCTTGATGCCACTCATGTGAGTGGGAAGCAGTGTTATCAATAATTTTGTAAGCGTCAGTTACGATTTTCTTCATAATGGAACCACCAGCTGCTATATCGATATCTTTTCGTGTATTGATGTCGCATCCTTGGTAGAATATTTGTACTATTTGACAAGTGTCTAAACCATGCTGCGGACATCCTCTCAATAACTTTCCAAATCTTGTCCACGCCTCATATAGAGTTTTATTTGGCTTTTGTGTGACCGTAACTATTTCTCCTTGAAGTCTACGGCTTTAGATGCCGAAAAAAATTGTTTAAGAAAATTTTCAACTAAAACGTCCCATGTATCAATCGCCCCTTCAGGTAACGATTCTAACCAATATTTGGCTTCTCCCTTTAAAGTCCAGGGAAATAACATGAGATATATCTGTTCATCCTCCACTTCTCGGATTTTAAATAGTGTACAGATCCTATTAAAAGTACGAAGATGTTCGTTTGGATCTTCCTTCGGCGCACCACTAAATTGGCATTGATTAGTTACCATGTGTAGGATTTGTCCTTTGATTTCATAATCTGGCGCATTAATATCTGGTTGAGTAATTGCGTGACCTTGGCCAGTGCGTTTAGCTCGCATTCGGTCTTCCACACTTAGAGGTTCCAAATTTTCCATGATTGAATTTGTTGAATCTGAATCACTAGAGGATTCTGATTTAATGGGTTGTTCCTCGACAATCTCTGTTTGAATGATTGGTGGTTCCGGAGGAAAGATTAATGGTTCAGGATCTCTGAATTATCCCTGAATATCCGCCGGATTCTCAATTGTGAGGTCCGGTTCAAAAAATGGATTATCGGAAATTTGAATTGGAGTACTTGGTCGACTGGATGATGATTCTAAAGAAACATCAACGGCGACAATATTGGCTAGATGTCTTGATCTGGTTACATGTGGTGAACATATAAAAGGTGGTGAATGTTTTGCTCGGTGCATTCACTGAATTTCCTAATAGTTATAAAAGATAAAAATTATATAAGTTATCAAATTAAATAGACTTTTCTGATTTTGCCCACGTTTCGAATAGCCAATAGATGCAGCAGGTTGCCAGGACCCTTTAAATCAGAAGCCCACAACTCGCCACTAACAAATCCAACTATTACTACGAACCAGAAAATTTGGATGTCTATCAATTTAACCACTTAAAATAATTTTTCGGCAAAATTTAAAGAAACTTTAGAGAAGAAATAGAAAATTCTATGTCCTAAAAACTAGAGCATCGAGAAATAAGAAAGAAAAAGAGCGCGTCGAAAAACGTCGAAAAATAAAAGGTCGAAAAATAATAAAAAGAACGTAGCGCGTCGAAACTTAAAAGTCTAAAAACTAAAAATTAAAAGTTACGTCTAAAGATATTAAAGCTTAAAGAAATTCTATATCCAAAACGGTAATAACTTAAAAATACTAAAATCTTAAAACGGCGTCGCAAAATTCTAAAGCACCTAAATCTTAGTCTAAAGCAAAAGTACTTAAGGGATTTTATGGCAAAGCCTAAAAATCTAGAAATAAAAATAACTACGGCAAAAACTATGACTTAAAACTAAATACAAACGAAAAATACAAATATTATGCTAAAACAAATAAAAAGATACAAAATATAAAAATAAACTTAAAGTTGTAAAAAGTACAAATTTTTTATAAAAATAGTATTTTTATATTATTTATTTTATAAAAGTATCAATTTTTATAACTATATAACTAATTTAAACTAAATAATACATATTAATTAAATCTAAAATTAATTAATATAATATACTAACCCTAATTAGGGTTTAATATTAATAACAATTAATAATAAACCGTAATTAATGTTGTCTGCAGGTTCAGACCAGCGTGTCAGAGCTGCTCATGCGGTCGCATGTGTGACGACCCGGGAATTTCCAATCAAATTTAAACCTAATTTTACTATGATTTCGACATGATAAGCAAAGTCTATTAAATTGAATTTCAAAATTTTTGAACTATTTTATGAATTCATGTGACCTTCGACCAGTTCCGACGATTCACGAACCATTATTTGCAAATAGATAAATATATATAAATAAGTAAATATAAATAATTATGCATAAGAATATTAATAAACTATTATATACAATATAAAATTTGTTATAAATAATTATATTAAAATTAATTATAAAAGTAAATATATAAAGTATGTTATATATATATATATATATATATATATATATATATATATATATATATATATATATATATATATATATATATATATATATATATATATATATATATATATATATATATATATATATATATATATAAGAAATTTCGAAGTTATTTAGTAAACGACGGAAACGCTCATTCAATTGATAGTAAATGAGGTAAAAAGGAACTTACGTGATTTTAGAATAAACAATGATCTGAAAATAGGTCGTATCAATTTTAGCTTTATTAAAAATATATTTAGAATCTATTCTATTAAATTTAAAAATATTTAATTGGGATCGAGCTTGAAGGACAGGTCAATTTTTATGAACAAATTTAAACATGTTTAAGACTCGAACTTATGGGAAGTTGGAATTAAATATTGGATCATATTTAAGTTATGTAAAGTCTAGATTTATTAAAAATATGTTTTTTAGTTGAATTTTAATACTCCGTATAGATTACTTGATAAAAAATAAATAAATATTAGACGCACCTTTTTGATCAGGTTTCAAACATTTAAGGACTAACATAAATAAATATATTTAACTTTAAAATATGGGATTTTTAGGAACATATTTATACATTAATTGTTTAGTAATGGACACGATTTAATACCCGTGAAACAATAATAAGTTAAGAGCCTGGCGGCTGGACTGTAGCATATCCTATTCCTTCCTATTCTCCTTGTGATTACGAATTATTATGTTATTGTTAGCACTGTACTTGATTGTTAACCACTATGCTTTATTAGTTTTTGGTCTCTTTACAGATCTCTATTTTCCATATATACATATTCGTATGTGATATCTTACACATACATACATGATCATAAACTCACTCAACCACGATCACCTTGCAAACTAAGAACCTTCGGTCACCCATAAACATCATCATCTTTTGCTATTGTTTTGAAATTGCCAACCACAAACGTCTAGAGCCATGTTCGACGAGACCACCGGAGAATCACATACCTCCACCATCATAACCGGTCACAACCTTACTCTCTCTTACTCTCTCATCCGCTCTATATCTCTCTATTAAACTTGTTTGAAGAACAACCACAGAACCCACCATCAAACTACATCTTTCTGTTTACTATCAATAATCATCACCCTGGCCACCACATAACTACTGACCAGCTTATTACAACTACACAATCACCTCTTGTTTACTGTTTAAAACGTAACCTATTTAAGAAGAAGATGAACAGTGACTTTTATTAATATTCGATACCTTTCTATTCCGTTTCTGTCACACCAAACAGCTACTATTCGTTGTTCTCTTGTTTCTGTTTCCTGATTAATAACGATGATGATGGTGAGTGAACACGATAATGATTATGACTATGATTTTTTTTATGATTTTATGTGTATGAAAGTGATAAGATTATTGATGATGAAGATAGTGATTATCGGCGGTATCTATTGATAAGTGATGACCCGTTATTATAGAAGATGATAACGATGATGATAGTAAGGATGAAACGCTAGCTGGGTGATACCTGCGAATTTTTTTCTTTCTCTTTGTTGTTGTCGCCGCTGTTGAAGAGAAAGAAACCAGAAGACAACGAATTTTTTTTTAATTGATAATTGATTAGATTACTTAATCTGGTTAAAATGTGGGCTTGTTTACTCAATGTGTTGGGCTTGTGAAATTGTATGTGGGCTTCAAATAACAACGGGTTAAAATAATTAAGCAAGGCATTTAATTTAGAGATGAAATGGATGGTTCAATGGTTAAACGTGTTGCGGGTGAGCGAAAGGTCATGAGTTCGATCCCAGCCTGCTACATCTTTTTGCTTCTTTTTTTATTTAACAGCAATATCAGGCCAAATGACTTTCTGTGGGTAGAGTTCTAGATTCCTGTTGGGCTTATGAAATTGATGTTGGACCGAATAAGGCCTGGGCCGAATTAAATTGGTGTAGTCTCGAGAATAAGGAACTACGGGTTATATTCAGTTGGTTAGGGAAATAAAACAGAAAGACACATTAGCTCAATTGGTTGGTGTGTTTGGGTGTGAGCAGGAGGTCATGGGTTCAAGCCCAGGCTAGGACATTATATTTTTAGAAAAGCTTTGGAAGGTAGTCTTTAATATTATTAGTATTAGTATTAGTATTAGTATTATTAGTATTAGTATTAGTATTAGTATTATTATTATTATTATTATTATTATTATTATTATTATTATTATTATTATTATTATTATTATTATTATTATTATTATTATTATTATTATTATTATTAACCTATGTATCATTAAATAAATATTAGAGTTATTATTATTATTGTTAACATGTGTATTATTATAAATATAACCATTATTATTATTATTAACATTTTTAATGTAATTATTATTATAAATTTTTTCATTCAAGTATTAGTATCACTTTTAGTACTACTATTATTATTATTAATAACACAAGTATTATCATTATTATTATTAACATAATCATTAGTATTATCATTATTAAACTTACTATCATCATCCTTACAAAAATTATTATTTTGTTATTATCAAAACAATCAAAATTATCATAAATAGATACTTTTATATCAAAATACATTAAGCTATACTTTTCTTATTAAAAAGATATTAGTTAAACTATATCAAGTAATATATATAAATATATATACTAAACCTTAATATACAGTTTTTATTATTAATGATAAGAAATAGCTATATAAAACATATAAACTAAATATATTAAATTTATCTAAATAACATATAGTATAATTAGTATATTATTAATAACAAAATATATATATAATTATTCAATTACGATTATATATTTTAATATATATATGAATAATATAGGTTCGCGAATCCACGACCAACCCTGCATTGTTCAGTTTCGTCATATGTATTTTTACTACAAAATACAGTATGGTGAGTTTCATTTGTTCCCTTTTACTCTTTTCGTTTTTGAGCTGAGAATACATGCAAATGCTTTATTAACTGTTTTACAATATTTATATGCGTGAGTTTCATTTGCTCCCTTTTACTCTTTACATTTTTGGGACTGAGAATACATGCGCTGTTTTTACAACTGCTTTATTAAATGCTTTTGAAATATATTTTGAACTGCGAATACATGAAATGCTCTTATAAATGTTTGACGAGATAGACACAAGCAAAACGTTCCTCGAATGAATTATTATGCAGACAGAGGTTCTGCGGATTATTATTGAATTATGTGGACATGATAATTGCCTCCATTGAATTATGTGGTTATGATAATTGCCACCATTGAATTATGTGGACATGATAATTGCCACTATTGAATTATGTGGACATGATAATTGCCACTATTGAATTATGTGGACATGATAATTGCCACCAATTGATATGAATATTATGTATCGAGAGAATGATTTTTATACACAGGTTATGTGTATTAGTTTTTGTGCACGAGATATGTGTACGGTTACAAAGATTTATGAAAAATGGTTTGCGTACACAAGAAAGGTGTACTGTATTTAAAAGATATCGCATGTACATTATAGGTGGGTATAGGATTCGGGCCCATTTGTACCATGCAGCATTTAAATCTTGTGGTCTATCAAAATGATGAATTTTTTTGTTTTATGATAAACTTATGAACTCACCAACCTTTTGGTTGACACTTTAAAGCATGTTTATTCTCAGGTATGAAAGAAATCTTTCGCTGTGCATATGCTCATTTTAGAGATATTACTTGGAGTCATTCATGGCATATTTCAAAAGACGTTGCATTCGAGTCATTGAGTTCATCAAGATTAATATTAAGTCAATTATAGTTAGATATATTATGAAATGGTATGCATGCCGTCAAGCTTCGATGAAATGAAAGTTTGTCTTTTAAAAACGAATGCAATGTTTGTAAAATGTATCATATAGAGGTTAAGTACCTCGCGATGTAACCAAATGTAATGTATTCGTCCAGATGGATTAGGACGGGGCATTTCAGTTGGTATCAGAGCGGTGGTCTTAGCGAACCAGGTCTTGCATTAGTGTGTCTAACTGATAATCACTAGGATGCATTAGTGAGTCTGGACTTCGACCGTGTCTCCATGTCAAAAGTTTTGCCTATCATTTTTGTCATAAATCATCTACTTATCATCCTTAGGAAATTACATACTCATTATTCTTAGTCTAGACACGTTTTACTGCATTAACTGCATGAATAGTGTATAGACAAAATTCATATCTTAGCATATCTACTAATCCATATCTTAGCGTATCTATTACTGTAGACTTTATCTGACACGTTTCCTTAATTTCCTCCGTAATCTACGGGATCTTCTGTACTATATTAGATATTCTTTATAATTAGAATATTATCCAATAACCGAAAATCATTTCATATCAAAAATTCTCTAACTGATCATAAGAGATGGATCCTACACCTAGCTTGGATTCCATTAGTTTCGGAAGCGATTTCGAGATGCGTATTGAAGTAGACTCCAAAGTCAATGAACTCGAAGTGTCTCCACCGTTTAGCTATTTTTCTTTCTGGAGGAGATGGGGGTGGGGTCCGAGACTTACTCACTCGATGGAGAAATGAAGAAGGGGAGCCCTACCGCGAACCAAACTTACCTCCTAACATCGGAGAAAACGATGTACTCACCGGTGAACCTATGCGCAACACTGTATTCACCCTTCTTGCTAAAGTTTTCCACTTCGAAGGTCGCATTACTGCAATTTCAGAAAATATTCAACCTCTACTTCTGAATACCAATCGAAGGGGAATATTAGAAGAAGTTAGGGAACTTCGAATTGATAATCAAGATCTATCAAATTAGATGAGTGGATGGATAGAAATGATAGAGGGTAGGATAGAAACCCTGACAAGAATGGTGCGTGATCTACAAGCTATACTTACTACACCAACATCATCACCAACCTCAGCACCAACAACACTTGTAGCACCGACAGCAATAGTACCACCATCAGCAGAACCAGCAGCATAACCTGTACCAACCACAATAACATCATCACATGTCTCAACCTCGCAGTCTATACCTCAAGCATAATCATCGTTCTACGAATCATTCTACATAAACTATTCTACGAATCGTTCTACATAAACTATCTTCGTCCTTCATGGCGATTATATAATCTCTAATGTTTTAGAGATTATGTACTCTAGTTCTAGTCGTAAATCTGATGAGTTTAATATCACATTGACTCATTAAATCTGATGTCAAAGCTAAGGGATACGAAATAGTTTATATTTTACTAGGAAAAACTATTAAATACGATAAAATTTTACACAAGATATTTATTTATTTATAGAATGGATATACTTAAACCTTGCTACAACACTTATAGGCAGTGTACCTAATCGTACAGTAGTGTAGTTTTTAGTAAGTCCGGTTCGTTCCACAGGGAGCGGGCTTATTACACACTATATTTTTAAACAATTATATTTGTACAAAATATATTATATTAATAATATATAAAAGGGGGTTTACCGTTTAATGACCGGTTTGTCGATTTTATATTTTAAGCGAAGCGTAAAGTAAATGACGATATTTAACCAATATAAAATAAATAACAATAATTAAAATGACAATAAATAAAAGTACGAGGAAATATGAAATAAAATATATTATGCTTATTTAAACTTCCGTAATTATGATGTTTGACGTTTTGATTTTAATTTATTGTCCTGAGTTAATTGTCCTTTGTCCTGGATGTATTTGAAACCTATCTGGATTTTGTCCACAATAGTTCATCGATCATAATTATAAAATGCTCGGCAAATTTAACCTTATGCCCGAAGTCAAATATTCCAACTAACTGGGGATTCGAACTGTAACAAGGTCTTAATACTTTGTTTAATGAATACACCAGGTTATCGACTGTGTGTAATCCAATTTTTTAATACTTTGTTAAAAATTACACCAATTACCCTTGAATGTAATCCACCCCTGTTTTAATGAGTCCATTGACTATTAATCCATCCCCGTGTCCGGTCAAATGAACAATTATTAGTATTTATAGATATCCCGCCCATCGTGTCCGATCGAGCGTATGTGGTTATTTATATCTACGTCAAATTGTAAATCTCTATATTAATTTAATGAGGTATCATTTAGTTAATATAAATCCCATTAATAGCCCATAGTCTAATTTCCACAAGTGTCGTTCTTTTGTCCAAACCCCAATTATGGTACAAAGTCCAATAACCCCATCTTTAATATTTAGCCCAACATCATAATTACTTCGGCTCAAATAAGCATAATAATAACTTAGTTACGAGACATTAATTTAAAAAGGAGAACATAACTTACATTGAGTATTTATCGCGTAGTGTTACACGAACAGAATTTCGACTTCAAAAACCCGTAAAATAACCTTTACATAACCCAAACTAATCTAATATAAAACTAAACTAATTTATAATATATATATATATATATATATATATATATATATATATATATATATATATATTAATTATATATTAATACAGAGAGATAGATTGATTTTTTGTGTAAAAAAACTCGGCAGAAGCTCGTGCCTTTTATAGGAATTTCTGATTTCTGACAGCTCCGCGAGTCGTGGAGTTTTAAGCCTTCAAACTCTGCGAGTCGTGGAGTTTGAAAATCCAGCTCACATACTTTTGGAACCTTGCTTGTCGACATATTTTATATATAAATATAAAATATAAATAATTAATATAATTATTTATATATTATATTATATTCTTGTGCATAGTAGACTTGTAATTTTTGGTCCATTGCGTCGGGCGTTGATAGTTGGCTCGGGTACCGGTTCCGAATTTTCGAACGTCCTTTCGTATAATTTAATATCTTGTACTTTGCGTTTTGTAACTTGTACTCTTGTCATTTTTAGACATTTTTCATCAATAAATTGAACCTTTTGAATTGTATCTTGTACATTTGAGCTTTTTGGACGTTTGTGTCTTCAAATCTTCGTTTTCGCCTTTTGTCTTCGCACTTATTTATTTAAACAATTACAATGAAAATATAATACAATTACATATGAAAACCTATTATTTAGGAGGGATATTGCTATGAAATATATGTTCCTTTTTAGCCTTATCAAATATCCCCACACTTGAGCGTTGCTTGTCCTCAAGCAATACAGAACTTGAAATAAAAACATACATAAATCACTTTTTTATTCATCACACTTTGTACATTAGTGATTTTGATATGGTGGTATAAACAATGATAGTAACGATAGAACCATGGTTAAAGGTGGGTGTGCCATCCACAGTTGCCTCGGGTTTAGGTCAACGACACTTGCAATCAAATAGCCGATTTACTTTCGGTTTCCAAAGCAAAGTGCACATTTAAAAGTCGGTTTACAGTCCCAAATGACTATAAAAATGTAGATCCTTAAGGAAATTGGATCTTTATGAAAACATTTGATCTTTGAAAATTCAATCTAGCTTTTACCCTAGATAAGTTTTCCGGAATAACCCTTCACCGGTGTTGCAAAATATTTTTGTGGGTTTTGTGGGTTTCAGATTTGAAAATTTTAGCTAAAAACTTATGGTATTGTGTCACCCACTTGCTAACCTTGTATTAGGAAAGCAACACGTTCAGTATACTTGCTCCGTATATTACCTTTCGGCAAACTACCGTCCGGTTGTAAAGGAAAGCGATGAACAAGAAACTGTTAAGGCAATGTCCCCTGACATGCTTTTGATTATGGTCTATAAATGTGTCGGATGCTAGTACTATCCTTTGTAGGAGCAATAGTAAAGCTCACCCTTATAATTTTTCGGTATGGCACAAGGTCCTGTCTTTGACCACTATGCAACCACCGTTCTTACGGTTGACACCCGATTTAGTTCAGGTGACCTAATGAATTCCAGGTGAATTCCTAGGATTTTACGTTCAATGGTAATGAACGCATTAAAAATAGGGTTTTCAGAAAACAAATCGGTTTATAATTTTGATCAAAATATTTTCTCGTTCAAGCTCGAGTTTAGATATCATTGAATTTCATGAGTTTGTAATTCTCAATCTTTAAGGTCAATCTCTAGGATTGAATAATATCAGTCTTAAAAGCTGATTTTTAATCTTTAAGGAGATTATCCTTTCTGGGGATCTGATTCATTAGTATTATCCAGCTAATTTGCATGGCGCCCCCCCATTGTACGAGATAAATCCTTCTCATGGTTAGGATAAATCTGACCACTTGGCGACCCTGTTTGATGCTGAGGTCCGTGGATTTCCTGCTGATTTTAGAGATGACTTTTCTAGATTTTTCGTCAACCTACAGCTGGTCTGGACGACAACTTCATGACCTAAATCAAGAAGCGCGTGTCTTTTTCGGAAGACTTTACTTCCTTTTAATGATAGAATTGATTCATCGTGTAGATCCATCTTTTCTTTCAAATATATTACAGTAAATCGGGTAAAACAGTTAATTTAGTCCAAAACAAAAGCACCTGCAATAACTTTACAGAAACATGTGATATATAGTTGTTAATTGAATAACTTGGTACATTCTCCCCACACTTAGTTTCTTTCTTTGCCTTTTTATTCTCCTTTATCCATTTTAAATGAATTCAATCGTTTTAGGGTGTTTCTCAATTTATGTCCTTTCCGAGGTAACGATAATTTCGGTATTAACACCTAGTTTTCACCGTTCATAAATATGTATAAACATGATTTTGAATTCATTTAGTTGAAATTTTTTTTTTTTGTTTTTTTTAAAAATTTTCACAAAATTTAGAAAATAAGCCAAGAATAGATCCGAGAGAATTTATAACCTTTCCCCACACTTAAGATCATGCAATGCCCTCATTTGCATGAAATCAGACTCTAATTATAAATTCATGAGGGTGATTACTGTAGAAAGTAGTTAAAGATACCATAAAATTGCAGGATGATAGATGGTGCACCTCATCGTTCATTCCTTCTTGTTTTATCACACATGTTTTTCTTCAAAAACGGTTGCTTTTCTGAACTGTTTACTAATATTTGAAAAAATGTCTTTTATCCTAACTTATCATGCATTTTTGTTAATGAGTTATGCACTAACCCGAACCCCTAATTTAACATTAAGTGGGGTTAGACTTCCCCACACTTAGCTGACGACATGTGAAGTTGGTAGAATAAGTTCCACGAATTAAAATAGTGAGCCAGTTATTTACATCTCGGGTGGTATAAAATATATCAATGGGTTTAAAGTTTAGACCCACCCGAATATCACTACTTAATTCTTTTTTAAGTGTAGCTTTTAGTAAATGGATATGCCTCTTTTCTGGTTCTTGGTCAAATGGATCGATATACACCGACATACATATTTCTATAGGGTGGACAATTCCTAACACTTCCTTTCGTTCATTCTCGGAATCAAAGTTTTCACCTCTATTACCCAATTGGGTGAAATTTGAGGTGTCAATATCTATTACAGCTTGTAGTTCATCTTTGGTAGATGACTCTTCTATTGAGAATATTGGGTTGGAAGGTTGTGGCTGGATTGAAGAAAATTCTTCTTCATTAACGGTACTTATTGGTCTCACCATTTTGGTCTCGGGGGTAAAATTTTCAACGTTATCGTTTTCCCAAGAGTACCAATTTGTCACCCTTATTTCTTCTTTATCCATTGATGGATCGATGATTTCGTCGGTAGAGGCTAATGTGTCGATATGTTGTGAAATTGGTAAAGCTGAATAAAAAGTATTATCGGGATAATTGGTGATTTCGGAGCTCTCGAATTCATCAAAATTCGATGATATGAGATTTTCTTGCACACAACTCCTCAGATCAACAGGTGTGTAGTCTAATAGAGTTTCAGCTTGCCGGTTTACAAACTCTCTCATTTGTTCATTTTGAGCATTGAGTTCTTCGAGTTTGATTTTCATATTGTCTAATAAATTTTCAGACACGTAATTTTTCTCGTCTACTGGTTGTTGAGTTTGGATATATTCTTGGGAATAATCCCAATTTGAATTGTATTCTTCATAATCATTCCATTCAGGTTCCGTGGGTGCGTAATTTTTCATAGGAACGTAATAATAACATTCCCATGTTGAGTGATAATCTCCACAGATTTCACAACCAGTTATTGTTTCGTCATTCGTGATCCAAGATTGACCGAACGAATTGTCATCAACACTCGTTTGAGAATATTGATTTAATTGATTTTGGATATCAAAAAGGGTTTCCATAGCCTTGTTTTCAAAATTTTCCATTTTATTGCGATGGCCAAATTTTAGCTACAATGTGGTGCATTTACTAATTATCCTATTAGTTTATAAAAATAGAAAAACTTATATAAGTTGTCCAATTAATAGACTTTTCTGCTTTTGCCCACGTTTCGAATAGCCAAAAGATGCAGCAGGGAGCCAGAACCCTTTAAATCGGAAGCTCACAACTCAGCCACTAACAAATCTAACTATTACTACGAAGCAGAAAATTGTCAACGTCCATTAATTTAACCACTTAAATAATTTTTCTTTCCGTTTGAGATATTAGATAAGAAATAGAGAAAATTTCTAAGTCCTAAAAACTAAAGCGTCGAGAAATAAGAAAGAAAAAGAATGCGAATCGAAAAACGTCGAAAAATAAAAATAAGAAAGTAGCGAGTCGTGACTTAAAAGGCACTAAAATTTTAAAATCGTCGCAAAATTCTAAAGCACCTAAATCTTAGTAGAAGTATGACAGATTCTTCTGATGGAAACACCTAAATCGTCGCAAAATTCTAAAGCACCTAAATCGTCGCAAAATTCTAAAGCACCTAAATCGTCGCAAGGTAATAGTAGAAGTAAACAGATTCTTCTGATGGAAAATTGAAAAGAAGGATGACAGAAATGATAATTAGAAAAATATCAAGGATTAGAACTGGATTAAGCATTTTCACAATCTTTTGGATGTATGAACTAAGAAAGAAAGTATAGGAATGGTGAGAATAATGGAACGAAAGAGCTTAATTTATAGTGGAAATATCAGACAGAGTAATCGAGGCAGATCACCGTATTTAATTATAGAGATCTTAATCTCCTTATTCACCGAAGAATCAAATTTTTTAGATTTCGAAGATTTTCTTTAAATCCCTTGAATTCCGGAATTCAACTAAGGCAATGTCATAGGTTAAGATGCATCTTATTTTCTAAATTCAACCCTGACTCTGTCAAAAGTTAAGATGAATCTTTACTTTCCGATTTCACTCTTTGGTGATAGCTTCATTCGTACTCTCCGAATAATCGAGTTATTTTTATCTATATTACTCAATGATGATAAAACTCTAATTATCAACTCATATTTGTCATGAAAACATTTTATTGTTAACCATAACCACCTCACTCAAATTTCGGGACGAAATTTCTTTAACGGGTAGGTACTGTGACGACCCGGGAATTTCCAATCAAATTTAAACCTAATTTTAATATGATTTCAACATGATAAGCAAAGTCTATTAAATTGAATTTCAAAATTTTTGAACTATTTTATGAAATCATGTGACCTTCGACCAGTTCCGACGATTCACGAACCATTATTTGCAAATAGATAAATATATATAAATAAGTAAATATAAATAATTATGCATAATAATATTAATAAACTATTATATACAATATACAATTTGTTATAAATAATTATATTAAAATTTATTATAAAAGTAAATATATAAAGTATGTTATATATATATATATATATATATATATATATATATATATATATATATATATATATATATATATATATATATATATATATATATATAAGAAATTTCGAAGTTATTTAGTAAATGACGAAAACGCTCATTCAATTGATAGTAAATGAGTTAAAAAGGAACTTACGTGATTTTAGAATAAACAATGATCTGAAAATAGGTCGTATCAATTTTAGCTTTATTAAAAATATATTTAGAATCTATTCTATTAAATTTAAAAATATTTAATTGGGATCGAGCTCGAAGGACAGGTCAATTTTTATAAACGAATTTAAACAAGTTTAAGACTCGAACTTATAGGAAGTTGGAATTAAATATTGGATCATATTTAAGTTATGTAAAGTCTAGATTTATTAAAAATATTTTTTTAGTTGAGTTTTAATACTCCGTATAGATTACTTGATAAAAAAAATAAAAATAAATATTAGACGCACCTTTTTGATCAGGTTTCAAACATTTAAGGACTGACATAAATAAATATATTTAACTTTAAAATATGGGATTTTTAGGAACACATTTATACATTAACTACTTAGTAATGGACACGATTTAATACCCATGAAACAATAATAAGTTAAGAGCCCGACTGCTGGACTATAGCATATCCTGTTCCTTCCTATTCTCCTTGTGATTATGAATTATTATGTTAATATTAGCACTGTACTTGATTGTTAACCACTATGCTTTATTAGTTTTTGGTCTCTTTACAGATCTCTATTTTCCATATATACATATTCATATGTGATATCTTACATATACATACATGATCATAAACTCACTCAACCACGATCACCTTGCAAACTAAGAACCTTCGGTTACCCATAAACATCATCGTCTTTTGCTATTGTTTTGAAATCGCCAACCACAAACGTCTAGAGCCATGTTCGATGAGACCATCGGAGAATCACATACCTCCACCATCATAACCGGTCACAACCTTACTCTCTCTTACTCTCTCATCCTCTCTATATCTCTCTATTAAACTTGTTTGAAGAACAACCACAGAACCCACCATCAAACTACATCTTTCTGTTTACTATCAATAATCATCACCATAGCCACCACATAACTACTGACCAGCTTATTACAACTACACAATCACCTCTTGTTTACTGTTTAAAACGTAACCTATTTAAGAAGAAGATGAACAGTGACTTTTATTGATATTCGATACCTTTCTGTTCCATTTCTGTCATACCAAACAGCTGCTATTCATTGTTCTCTTGTTTCTGTTTCCCTATTAATAACGATGATGATGGTGAGTGAACACGATAATGATTATGACTATGATTTTTTTTATGAATTTATGTGTATGAAAGTGATAAGATTATTGATGATGAAGATAGTGATTACCGGCGGTATCCATTGATAAGTGATGACCCGTTATTATAGAAGATGATAACGATGATGATAGTAAGGATGAAACGCTAGCTGGGTGATACCTGCGATTATTTTTTCTTTCTCTTTGTTGTTGTCGCCGCTGTTGAAGAGAAAGAAACCAGAAGACAACGAATTTTTTTTTAATTGATAATTGATTGGATTACTTAATCTGGTTAAAACATGGGCTTGTTTACTCAATGTGTTGGGCTTGTGAAATTGTATGTGGGCTTCAAATAACAACGGGTTAAAATAATTATGCAAGGCATTTAATTCAGAGATGAAATGGATGGTTCAATGGTTAAACGTGTTGCGGGTGAGCGAAAGGTCCTGAGTTCGATCCCAGCCTACTACATCTTTTTGTTTATTTTTTTATTTAACAGCAATATCAGGCCAAATGACTTTCTGTGGGCCGAGTTCTAGATTCCCGTTAGGCTTATGAAATTGATGTTGGACCGAATAAGGCCTGGACCGAATTAAATTGGTGTAGTCTTGAGAATAAGGAACTACGGGTTATATTCAGTTGGTTAGGGAAATAAAACAGAAATATACATTAGCTCAATTGGTTGGTGTGTTTGGGTGTGAGCAGGAGGTCATGGGTTCGAGCCCAGGCTAGGACGTTATATTTTTAGAAAAGCTTTGGAAGGTAGTCTTTAATATTATTAGTATTAGTATTAGTATTAGTATTAGTATTAGTATTAGTATTAGTATTAGTATTAGTATTAGTATTAGTATTAGTATTAGTATTAGTATTAGTATTAGTATTAGTATTAGTATTAGTATTAGTATTAGTATTAGTATTATTATTATTATTATTATTATTATTATTATTATTATTATTATTATTATTATTAACCTATGTATCATTAAATAAATATTAGAGTTATTATTATTATTGTTAACATGTGTATTGTTATAAATATAACCATTATTATTATTATTATTAACATTTTTAATGTAATTATTATTATAAATTTTGTCATTCAAGTATTAGTCTCACTTTTAGTACTACTATTATTATTATTAATAACACAAGTATTATCATTATTATTATTAACATATTCATTAGTATTATCATTATTAAACTTACTATCATCATCCTTACAAAAATTATTATTTTGTTATCATCAAAACAATCAATATTATCATAAATAGATACTTTTATATGAAAATAAATTAAGCTATACTTTTCTTATTAAAAAGATATTAGTTAAACTATATCAAGTAATATATATATAAATATATATATATTAAACCTTAATATACAGTTTTTATTATTAATGATAAGAAATAGCTATATAAAACATATAAACTAAATATATTAAATTTATCTAAATAACATATAGTATAATTAGTATATTATTAATAACAAAATATATATATATAATTATTCAATTACGATTATATATTTTAATATATATATGAATAATATAGGTTCGTGAATCCAAGGCCAACCCTGCATTATTCAGTTTCGTCATATGTATTTTTACTACAAAATACAGTATGGTGAGTTTCATTTGTTCCCTTTTACTCTTTTCGTTTTTGGGCTGAGAATATATGCAAATGCTTTATTAACTGTTTTACAATATTTATATGCGTGAGTTTCATTTGCTCCCTTTTACTCTTTACATTTTTGGGACTGAGAATACATGCGCTGTTTTTACAACTGCTTTATTAAATGCTTTTTAAATATATTTTGAACTGCGAATACATGAAATGCTCTTATAAATGTTTGACGAGATAGACACAAGCAAAACGTTCCTCGAATGAATTATTATGCAGACAGAGGTTCTGCGGATTATTATTGAATTATGTGGACATGATAATTGCCACCATTGAATTATATGGTTATGATAATTGCCACCATTGAATTATGTGGACATGATAATTGCCACTATTGAATTATGTGTACATGATAATTGCCACTATTGAATTATGTGGACATGATAATTGCCACCAATTGATATGAATATTATGTATCGAGAGAATGATTTTTATACACAGTTTATGTGTATTAGTTTTTGTGCACGAGATATGTGTACGGTTACTAAGATTTATGAAAAATGGTTTGCGTACACGAGAAAGGTGTACTGTATTTAAAAGTTATCGCATGTACATTACCGGTGGGTATGGGATTCGGGCCCATTTGTACCGTGCAATATTTAAATCTTGTGGTCTATCAAAATGATGAATTTTTTTGTTTT
Source organism: Rutidosis leptorrhynchoides (assembly GCF_046630445.1). NCBI lineage: Eukaryota > Viridiplantae > Streptophyta > Magnoliopsida > Asterales > Asteraceae > Rutidosis > Rutidosis leptorrhynchoides. The sequence continues at coordinate 225,575,718 of NC_092333.1, read as the reverse complement.
ATGATAAACTTATGAACTCACCAACCTTTTGGTTGACACTTTAAAGCATGTTTATTCTCAGGTATGAAAGAAATCTTCCGCTGTGCATATGCTCATTTTAGAGATATTACTTGGAGTCATTCATGGCATATTTCAAAAGACGTTGCATTCGAGTCGTTGAGTTCATCAAGATTAATATTAAGTAAATTATAGTTAGATATATTATGAAATGGTATGCATGCCATCAAGCTTCAATGAAATTAAAGTTTGTCTTTTAAAAACGAATGCAATGTTTGTAAAATGTATCATATAGAGGTTAAGTACCTCGCGATGTAACCAAATTTAATGTATTCGTCCAGATGGATTAGGACGGGGCATTTCAGCATGAGTTTTGTTCATACAAGCCATGCGATCGCATGACTCTTGGATCCGGGCCACAAGTCTGGGCTGCAACAGTGTCAGGCCCGTAAACTTTTACTTATTATTTTTTTTCTATTTTTAATTTTTTGTTTTATAAATATATAAAGTATTTATATAAGATAAATAAAAAAAACTTATATTTTTACAAAAAAAACTACTTATTAGTTTTTTGTAACTAAAAGAAAATACAAACTTTTTAATTTTTTTATATTTTGAACAAATTCTTAAAAATAAATATATAGATATTTTTCTTTTTATATTTTTGTATTTTTTTTAAAACGTATTTTTACAAAAGCGTATTTTTACAAAAGTAAACTAAGAATTTTTTTTTTATATAGCGTTTCGCTTCCGGCGTTTAAGCAGTTCCCAGGCAGCGGCGCCAAAAATACTTGATGTTATGCGTGGCATATACGAAATAGTTATATATTTGCGACAAAATACTATTAAATATGATACAATTTTACACAAGTTATTTATTTATTTATAGAGTGGATATACCTAAACCTTGCTACAACACTTATAGGCAGTGTACCTAATCGTACAGTAGTGTAGTTTTTAGTAAGTCCGGTTCGTCCACAGGGAACTTGCCAAGTTTAACGCTATATTTTTAAATTATAATTGTAAAAATACAAAAATATATATAAGTAGTATTATTATTATAAAAAGGGGATTTTTACCGTTTAATGACCGGTTTGTCGATTTTAAAACTTAAGTCGCAATTAAAACCTAATGTAAAATCTTAAATATATAAAAGACTTAACTTAAAACGTAAAGTAAATGACAATAATTAAAGTGCGATAAAATAAAATTGCGATAATTAAAAAGTACGATAATTAAAAGTGTAATTAAATATGAAATGACAGTAAATAAAAGTGCGATAATTAAAAGTGCAATTAAATATGAAATAAAGGAATTATGCTTATTTAAACTTTCGTAATCATGATATTTGACGTGTTAATTTTAGTTTATTCCCATGGGTTAATTTTCCTTTGTACTGGATTATTCAATATGTCCGTCTGGTTTTTGTCCATAACAGTCCATCGGTCATAGATATAAAGTGCGAGTTTCTTCGTCAAATTATCCTTATATCCGAAGTCAAATATTCCAACTAATTGGGGACTTAAACTATAATTACACCAAGTGTCCTTGTATATAATTCACCCCTGTTTTAATAAGTCCATTGACTATTAATCCATTCCCGTGTTCGGTTAAATGAACGATTATTAGTACTTATAAATATCCCGCCCATCGTGTCCGATCGAGTGTATATGGTTATTTATAGGTATGTCCAATTGTAAATCTTTATATTAAATTAACAAACTATCATTTAATTAAACAAATATAAAGCCCATTAATAGCCCATAGTCTAATTTCCACAAGTGTCGTTCTTTTGTCCAAACCCCAATTATGGTACAAAGCCCAATTACCCCGTCTTAAATATTTAGCCCAATATCACGATTACTTCGGCTTAAATAAGCATAATAATAACTTAGCTACGAGACATTAATTTAAAAAGATTGAACATAACTTACAATGATTAATAATAGCGTAGCGTTACACGGACAGAATTTCAACTTACACCCTTACAACATTCGCTAACATACCCTTATTATTATTAAAATTAAAATTAAAATTAAGATTATAATATATATATATATATATATATATATATATATATATATATATATATATATATATATATATATATATATATATATACGTTGATAGAATGAAGAAAGAAAAAGATGTGTTAAGTTCAACCAAAAACTGCGAAATTTATAGGATGTCACGTGATACTGTTCACCATGCGATCGTATGGAATTCCTTCTTCCTGGCCATGCGATCGCATGGCCTCTTTTTTCCAGCTCAGGTACTCTTGGCTCCTAGGTTGCCGACACTTATAAATATAAATATAATATATATAATTTTTATATAATTATATTTATATTATATTATATTTATATGCATAGTTGACTTGTAATTTTTAGTCCGTTGCGTTGAGCGTTGAGAGTTGACTCTGGTCCCGGTTCTGGATTTTCGAACGTCCTTGCGTACAATTTAATATCTTGTATTTTGCGTTTCGCGTCTTGTACTCTTGTAATTTTGAGACGTTTCTCACCAATAATTTGAACCACTTTGATTGTACTTTGTACTTTTTAGCTTTTTGGTCGTTTGCTTCTTCAATTCGTCGAATCTGTCTTTTGTCTTCACCTTTTATTATTTAAACGAATATCACATGTAAATAGAACAATTGCAACCAAAAGCTTGTCTTTCTTGAGGGATAATGCTATGAAATATATGTTCGTTTTTAGCATTATCAATCATTATCCCTCATCATCATAACCGTAATATCACATATCATCGATTATGAAATAGGAAGAATGACTCGTGGGTGTTGAACTTAATGTCTCGTTCATCTTTAGTTATCATCTTTTTCCTTCGTAATCAATTATAACGACCATAAATTATATTATCATCGGTTTTCACTAATCCTAATAATAATATTATAATGATTTTACTAATATATATAATACCTAAAAGAAAAATGCAAGTAGTTGAGTGAATGTTACGGCCCACAGCATGAACTAAAACAGAAACAATATAAAGGTCACCACTATCACAAAGTACAATTATCATGTTAACGTGTATTATCTTGACCTTTTTCTCTTGTTGTATTATTCTTCTACAACCCATCGACCCTTTTTAAAACCGTATAGCAGCTGAATGGTTCAGCTGCAACAGCAGCTATCTAGCTTCAAGAAGAAAGAAGGTAAGCAGAAGGAAGAATGCAGTAGCAATAATGTTTTAATTGTTGTAGGTGATGGTTAAAAAAAATAGCGAATCTAGTAGCAACAAAAAGAGGCATACGGTGATGGTTAAGTGGTGATAATTGATGAGTTGTGGTGGGTTTCGATTTATGATGGTGGTATGGTGGATGATGGTTGTGTTGATGATGATGACCACCGGTTGTGGTCATAGGTGGTGATCAGATTGTAAACAAAAACAAGCATGTGCAGTGGTGTTTCAAGATGGGTTTCGATAGTGTTGGTGATTTTGTTTATGGAGGTTCAAGGTATTATCATGTCATCTTTACTATTGCACCATTGTCACCTTCATTGATACAGTACCAAAAACAGCAATGCAGCCGTAGGTTTAGTTGTTTAACAGGAAGTAGATTCAACGGAAAACAAATGGTTCTTAATTGATGGATTGCAACCGAATGAAAAGAAAAAAAAAATATAAGAGTTATCGTTGGGTGTAGGTGTTATAGGTGGTGGTGATTGAGTGAAGGTGAAGAAGTGGTTGATGGTGGTTGTGGGTGACTTTGGTGAGGGTTGTTTACTATGGCGACAGTGAGATGTCCGGAAGTGGTTGTGAGCAAGAGAAAGTTGAGGGTGGTGATGACCTTTTAAATCTCTCGCTATCCATATATATATATATATATATATATATATATATATATATATATATATATATATATATATATATATATATATATATATATATATACAGAGATTCATATATCTTATATGTAATAATTATAATATTAATAATAATTAATAATAATTATGTAGTGATAATAATATAGTCAATATGAATTGACAACAAACAGAAAGTGAAAAAAAAAGTAATGGGTGTTTGTGTTAAGATTCGCATTAGACACAGTAAGAGAATTAATATATTGCAAGTGGGTTAGAAAAATCAATCGGTGGTAATATGATTGAGTTGGTGTTTGAAGAAAATTTATGTGTAGTCATATGCATGTATTATAAATGATAATGATGTGTAACTGAAAGTGAGACATTGAATAAGTAATCTCAATCAATTAAGCATAGTTAAAAATCCTGATTTCAATCTAAAACAGTGATCGAATAATATTAATGATATATTAATAATTATAGTATAAAGACGTGTGACATGTTAGTTGTCATCATTTACGGACTGGATTTCATACTCCGTCGTTAATCAGTGGTGGATAAAAGTCCTCTGAAAAATCCCATATTTTTAAATTAATTATATTTATTTATTTTGGTCATTATGGTATAAAATTCAATCATAAATTATTAAACAAAAATAATCTCACTGCCCACTCACGATCCTGAGTAAAATATAAAAAGTGTTGAAATTTATTAATTAGCTTCTAAATATATTTTTAATAAGCCTCAAATTTATTTGACTCATTTTCGAATCACCGTTTATTTTAAAATCATGTAAGTTTGAATTTAACTTGATTAATATCCATCGAATGGCAATCGAGTGTTACTGTCGTTTACTATATAGATTCAAAATCACAAAATATATATTTAATATACTTTATTTATATATATAGATATGTTTTAAATAATAATTATCATAATAGCATATTTTTATTTTATTTTAGATAATTAATTTTAATACAACAACATATAATACTTAAAGTTAATTTCTAAATTATTATATTTATATATACATATATTTTTAAATACACACAAATCTATGTACAATTATCTGTTCGTGAATCGTATAAATTGGTCGAGGTCAATTGAATACATGAACATAGTTCCAAAATTTTTGAGACTCAACATTATAGACTTTACTTATCGTGTCGAAATCAAGTAAAGATCAATTTTAAATTTGGTTGGAAATTTTCGGGTCGTCACAGTACCTACCCGTTAAAGAAATTTCGTCCCGAAATTTGATTGGGATGGTCATGGCTGACAATAAGTATGTTTTCATGACTCATACGAGTTGAAATTTAGAGTTTTATCATCATTGAGTAATATAGATAAAACGATTTGATTACTAGAATCGTACGAGTGAAGCTATCACAAAAAATTGAGATAGAGATTTAACTTTTGATGTAGTCACGGTGGATTTTCGAATTCAAGGAATTTTAAAAAAATCTTCGAAATCTAAAAGATTTGATTCTTCGGCGAATAAGGAAATTAAGATCTTCATAATTAATGCGATGATCTGCCTTGATTACTCTATCTGATCTCTCCATTATAAATTTAACTCTTCCGTTCCATTATTCTCACCATTCCAATACTTTCTTTCTTAGTTCATACATCCAAAAGATTGTGGAAATGCTTAATCCCGTTCTAATCCTTGATATTTTTCTAATTATCATTTCTGTTATCCTTCTTTTCAATCTTCTACCAGAAAAATCTGTTTACTTCTACTATTACCTTGGGGTGATACTATTCTTAATTCTACCATGTCTTTATATTGCTATTCATATTAATATCCATGGTTTGTAACCTCCGTGTTGTTGTCGAGTTTTATATCTTCCCTTATGTTTCGGAGCTCTTTGCCTTTTTTAATCTCTTCTCGACCTCTAGTAAAGCGAGTAATGGTTTAGAATTCGTAAGTACGGAGTTTCGAATGAACTTAATGTTCTAAACAAGAATAAACGTAATAGCACGATTTGATTTGTCAATTTACCAGAATCACTGAGAATAGAACTATCAAGAATATATTTTCTTGATATGTTCCGAAGTTAATCAGAATGAAAGAGTTATGTAACATGACACATGATGACGTTATAATCTGTGAATCATCATGTTCCATTTAGAAACTCAGCAGGACTTACTGTAATATAATCACGTTGATCAAGTGTCATTATATTATACCAACTCATGCATCAGTTCCCAACATTACTTCAATAACATTCATATTTTTAAGCTCGAAAGTTTACAGAATATAGAAACTAACAGTTTCTATATGATGTAATACTGATAGCACCAAGAGATTAATGATTTCAGATAAGAATAGTTATGAAAATATCTTCAGAAATATGGAGGATATTTATAATGAAAGATACGATGATATCTTGGAATTTCTAATATCGAAGGATGGTGAAGAAAATTTGTCAGCAAAAGTTTGGAGTCAGAAGCAAGGTATTCACAAAAGATTTCATCAGAAACAGAATCATCAGGATTCTTAATGTACAAGTTTAGTCCTTGTGATTTGTTCAGAGACTCCTTCATAGTTTGTTCAATCAGTTTTTTTTTTTTTAGTTTCAAACCTTTTCTGAGCTTTGCCAACATACAATTCTTTATCATCAACTTTTGGCTGTTGAGGTCGTTTATAGTTTTTGTTGCCTCATTCAACTTTTCAAAATTCAGAGTATTAATTCGCAGACTGGGTGCTTTTCAGAATTTCAAAATGGAAGATCATAGTTCTAAGAGATAAATGTTATATGGATACATATAACTGTTGATGTGGAAACGTTACGAGACTCACAATACAAATTTGATGATTCCCGATAATTGGTATGGCAATTCTTGTTACAAGATACGGATGAGTACATGATAAGACTTCAATAGATAAATATGGTGATTTGTCGGAGAGATTTAAACCATGGAGCGACGAGGTTGTTGGTACATATGCTGGTAATATGGTGGAATATAAAAGGTTCCCCGGTAATAATAAAAGAGCACACATATATATCAAGGTTATAATAAGGTTGTTTCGAACGAAAAATCGAAGTTGACTTGCTGGAGCTGTGATAAAATTGACTAATTTGGAAAGAGATTGCAAAGTTATTTTCGGTAATAATAACGCTAAAGGAATTAGCACAGCTACGCGTTAATCGTTTACTCATTTTTCAAGAGTTTTCAGGTGCATAACTATATGCATCGATCTTTTCTTCTGTAGATGAAGTGCGGTTGGTTCATCCTTTAGATTGAGGTGTTTTCAAGAATCATGAAAGGTTTGATCGCAGATTGTAATCGTCGAGATACAAACGAGGTTTAAGATGAAATCAAGTGGCAAACTTGAAGAAATGTTAGTTTCATATGTTATAATCAATATTTTAATTCATTTTAATTGTCCAATATTATTAGTCTACAGTCGATAGTCCACAATTAACAGTCCAATAATTCATATATAGTTTAATATATAATATTTCTAATTAATTAATACGTATCGTAACCCGTGTACATGTCTCAGACTCGATCACAACTCAAACTATATATATTATTGTAGAATCAACCTCAACCCTGTATAGAGAACTTGATCATTACTGCATATAGAGTATCTATGGTTATTCAAAATAATATATATATATATATATATATATATATATATATATATATATATATATATATATATATATATATATATATATATACGTCGATATGATATGTCAAAACCTTATATACGTGTCCCCATATTTAAAGTGCATAAAATAAATACAAAAATTAAATGACGATAAATAAAATTGCGATAATTAAATTGCGATAAATAAACTGCGATAAATAAAATGTAATCGGTTAGCAAGGAACAGTTGGCTAGGATTTTGTTAGCGTGGATTCTTAACAAAATTTTCTCATGGTTAATTTGTTTGTTTCTAACAAATTTTTATTTTTGTCCAATGTTTTCTTCATTATTGCACTTGTTGGATTCTGATAGATCAAAATCCAAATATAAAATTGAATGAAAAGGGTTATTCTACGGTGAACGGATACGTATATCGGTGGTTGTAAATAGGATAGTAAATGACTGTTGAATTAGATTTGAAAGAATGTACAGTGTACTTATTAATGTGAAATCTAAATATTTCTCGGGTATTACCTACCCGTTAAAATATTTTCACCATTAACAGTTTGTACAAAAGAATTTTTAATTACAATCTTTATGAAAAAATATATATACCTATATATTTTCTTCAGATGTAATCATGGGTTTAATGAGTCAATATGATATTAAACTCATTTGATTTACCGTTAGAATAAGAATATATAATCTCTAAATCATTTGAGATTACATTATCGCTATGTCGAACGAAGGTAAATGATTTAGAACGTCATGTAGAACGATGATTATACTCGAGGTACAGAATGAGATGTCGAAGCTGGTGACGCGGATGTTGTTGTTGGTGGTACTAGTTCTGTTGGTGCTGAGGCTGGTGATGTTACTGGTGTTGGTGATACTGCTGGTGCTTGCAAATTGTGTGCTATGCTCTCTAAAGTTAACACTCGAGCTCGGAGTTCTTTAACTTCTTCTACTAACCCTGATTGGTTATCAGTGTGAGGTAGAGGTCGGATATCTTCTCTAGTTCCATTAATGGTAGCCTCAAGATGAAAAATTCTTGCAAAAAGGGTATAAACGGTGTTGCGAACAGGTACGCCGGTAAGCGGGTCGAGTACTCCAAGGTTAGGTGGTAGATTCGGTTCATGATATGGAGTACCTTCTTCCCTTCTCCATAGGGTGAGTATGTCACGAACCCACCCCCATTTTATCCAGTAATCACGGTAGTTGATTGGTTGGTGTGCTCCGGTCACGCTGTCTTCGGAGTCAGAGGAACGTGGTCGATTCGTAGAGGCCATCTTACGCGATCACAGAAAAGATTTTTTTTTTTTTTTTTTGTATGAAGAGTTTAGTGACATCAATTGATAGTTGGATGTATTCTCAATGCATAATATGCATAGATATATATAGTACCAGGATCCCTTAAATTACGGAGAAATTTACGAGAGATATCAGGCAAGGTCTACAGTAACATATACGCTAAGATATGAATTTTGTCTATACACTATTCATGCAGTCAATACAGTAAAACGTGTCTAGACTAAGAATAATGAGCAGATATTTTCCTAAGGATGATAAACAGATGATTTTCGACAAAAATGATAAGCAAAACTTTTGACATGCAGACACGGTCGAAGTCCAGACTCACTAATGCATCCTAACGACTATCAGTTAGACACACTAATGCAAGACATGGTTCACTAAGACCACTGCTCTGATACCAACTAAAATGACCCGTCCTAATCCATCTAGACGAATACATTACATTTGGTTACATCGCGAGGTACTTGACCTCTATATGATACATTTTACAAATATTGCATTCGTTTTTAAAAGACAAACTTTCATTACATCGAAAGTTGACGGCATGCTTACCATTTCATAATATATCCAACTATAATCGACTTAATAATAATCTTGATGAACTCAATGACTTGAATGCAACGTCTTTTGAAATATGTCATGAATGACTCCAAGTAATATCTCTAAAATGAGCAAATGCACAGCGGAAGATTTATTTAATACCTGAGAATAAACATGCTTTAAAGTGTCAACCAAAAGGTTGGTGAGTTCATTAGTTTATCATAAATAATTATTTCCATCATTTTAATAGACCACAAGATTTTCATTTCCAGTACTCATAAATATACGTCCCATGCATAGAGACAAAAATCATTCATATGGTGAACACCTGGTAACCGACATTAACAAGATGCATATAAGAATATCCCCTATCATTCCGGGAAATCCTTCGGACATGATAAAAACAACATCGAAGTACTAAAGCATCCGATACTTTAGATGGGGTTTGTTAGGCCCAATAGATCTATCTTTAGGATTCACGTCAATTAGGGGTGCACTAATTCTCAAAATTAGTGATGTTCCCTAATTCTTAGGCTACCAAGCAAAAAGGGGCATATTCGGCTTCTATCATTCAACCATATAATGTAGTTTCGATTACTTGTGTCTGTGACGACCCGGGAATTTCCGACCAAATTTAAACTTAAACTTCATCTGATTTCGACACGATAAGCAAGGTCTATTATGTAGAGTCTCAAAAAGTTTGAACTATTCTCATACATTCAAATTACCCTTTGACTGTGCCTAATGTTTCACGAATGATTGGTTATAAATAAATATGTATATATATGTGTATATATAATTATATATATAAAAATATAAATATATGTGTATATAATAATGAGATATAATAAAATGCCAGTTTAACAGTTGAATCGGATATGTAAAATAATATAATATATTAAGGTTGTTAGTAAAATAAATCTATAAGATATGATTTTTATACATAAATAATATTAAATGTATATTATAATATATAAAACCTCTAAATAATAAATATTCAATCAAAATTTCTATATATGTAATTTCAAGATAAAGTATAAATGTTATAATAATAATATGATCATTATTTTCAGTATTATCAATAATAGTAACATTATTATTATTAATAATATTATATCTAATACAAACTACATATATGTATATAAAATTGTATATATAAATGATGATATTATTATTAATACTACTATTATCATTAATAATAATATTATTAATATAACTAATAAGATTATTACTATCATTTATTTTATTATCATTACTAGTAAACCAAATAGTTAAATTTATCATTTATGGTTAACATTAACATTATCATATTATTATTTGTCAATTATTACTATTATTAGCCTTTATTAAGAATATTATTATTAGTAATAATATTAGTATTAATATTATTAATATTAATAGCATTAATATAATTATATTAGTTAATAAAAAAATTAAGAATTAAATTATTATAAATACAAATATATAACCATTATATATATATATATATATATATATATATATATATATATATATATATATATATATATATATATATATATATATATATATATATATATACAGCTATATATAAATACACATGCATAATACGGTCTTACATATATATACATACATTATACAGATATATAATTCGTATATGCATATTATACAGATACATACTGTATACAGATATATATATACATACAAATACAAACACAGAAATCTGTATTCAGTTTCATATCATTGTCAAGATATTGTGATTTGTTTTCATGTCATCAGTTTCGTACCAAACATGATTCCAAACACTTGAAAGAATCCAAACCTGTTAACTTCAATGTCAGAACTTTATTTTAGTTTATATTTTTTTGTACGATAAGATTTCTGTAATCAAATTCCAATTTGGTTATATAATCCAAATCCAGCTGTTAATTGACATCGTACAATCTTCCATTATCATTTATTAATTGATTGAAAATCCTTTACAGCCTTTAAATTACTCGAATTAAAAAAAAATGCAGAAACACTGCAGGTGCCCTGTACGTGAGTTTTAATTTCAAAAACTACATTTTCGAATCAAATTTCAAAAACTGTAAATGCAGTTATGATTTAAATCTTTTAATCAATCTAGCTGCAAAGTTTCACGACCTAGTTTACCTTATTGAATCTTAATTTCGAGAGTCAAACTTTCGATCAAAAGGTCAATGTATTTTGTTCAACATTAAATTCATGTTTGTTTCAATGTTTTAATTTCAATTGATGTCTCAGATAGTTTCTAATAAACATTTACAATCTTTTTCATGTTGTGAATTTTGATTAAAATGGTCTGTAGCTCAAAAATCGAATTTTTTTTCCTTGTTGTTCTTCACGAACTGCAGTAGCAGTTAACCCCATTTAGTTTTATTTATTTTTTATTTTTACAAAGTCATACAACATCTATTGTTAACTAATTGTGTTTCTAAAAAGAAGAAAATTTACATTTATTAAATTGAGCTTCTCATCTGGGTCTCTGGTCTACTGACTTCGAAGAAGAAGGAAAAAGAACATCTGAATATGGTTTAAAATAATTAATACACGAATGAAATCAGAAAAGCAGTCACGGTTTGATGGTTCAGGGTGTTTGCGGTGTACGAGAGGTCGCGGGTTCGAACCCTGCTTGGGTCATTTCTTTTTATGAGAAGCTTATGAGGTAGTTTATTATCTTTATTATTATTATCATTATTATTGTTTTCATTGTTATTAATTATTATGTTTATTATGTTTATTATTATGACTTATTATCATTATTAATATCATAAATATTATTATAAGTATCAAAATGGTTATTATTATTATTATTATTATTATTATAATTATAATCATTAATCTAGTCTAAATTATTATCATTATTATTATTATTATTAGCATAAACATTATTAACTTCATTATTATTAGTATTATTATTTTTATTACTATTGTTATTATCAATTTTTATGGTTACGAACATATTAAAAACAACTATATTATGAGATTAGCAATAAAAGATGTTAAGGAAAAACTTGGAGAACTGGTTATACATTATATGAATAACTGTACAATTATGAATATGATTATGAAATTTAGTTATAGAAACTATAGTTATAAGGTTTGAAGTTCAACTAGAAATTTATGATAAAACTTATAAGTATTGGCAATGTTATTATTATTATCATTTTATGGTTAAAATGAAGTATCATTATAATTAACAAATTTTCAAAGTTATTATATTTTTAGTAAAACTATCATTTTATCAAAATTAGTAAAGTTATTATCTTTATTATTATTAAAATTAACACTACTATTGTTATTATTATTACTATCATTAGTATTATTATTCTTATCATTAATTAGTAATACATATCATTAAATCTTTATTATTAAAATGGTTATAAATAAGTCATATGTAAAATATATAAACTAATATATAAACATATATTTTATCATACATAAATCTTGATATAAATGTTTGTTATGATGAATGATAAATAATAAATATATAAGATATATAAATTAAATATAATAAATTTATCTAGATAATATATAATATAACAATTGAACTACTAATATATAAATAAATATGTTTGATTTCAATTAAGTATATTAATAAGTACACAAATGATATAGGTTCGTGAATCCAAGGCCAACCCTACATTGTTAGATGTCGTCTTATGTATTTTTACTACAAAATACATTAGGTGAGTTTTCATTACTTCCTTTTTATATATATTTTTGGGACTGAGAATACATGCGCTGCTTTTATAAATGTTTTACGATATAGACACAAGTAATCGAAACTACATTTTATGGTTGAATTATCAAAGTCGAATATGCCCATTTTTATTAAGTCTGGTAATCTAAGAATTAGGGAATAGAAACCCTAATTGACGTGAATCCTAAAGATAGATCTATCGGGCCCAACAAGCCCCATCCAAAGTACCGGATGCTTTAGTACTTCGAAATTTATATCATGTTCGAAGGAGGATCTCGGAATGATGGGGATATTCTTATATGCATATTGTGAATGTCGGTTACCAGGTGTTCAATCCATATGAATGATATTTTTGTCTCTATGCATGGGACGTATGTTTATGAGAAATGGAAATATGAAATCTTGTGGTCTATTAAAATTATGAAATGATTTCTTATGTTAAACTAATGAACTCACCAACCTTTTGATTGACACTTTAAAGCATGTTTATTCTCAGGTATGAAAGAAATCTTCCGCTGTCCATTAGCTCATATTAGAGACATTACTTGGAGTCATTCATGGCATATTTCAAAAGACGTTGCATTCGAGTCGTTGAGTTCATCAAGATTATTAATAAGTCAATTATAGTTAGATGTATTATGAAATGGTATGCATGTCGTCAACTTTCGATGTAATGAAAGATTGTCTTTTCAAAAATGAATGCAATGTTTGTAAATGTATCATATAGAGGTCAAGTACCTCGCGATGTAATCAACTGTTGTGAATCGTTTATAATTAATATGGACTTCGTCCGGATGGATTAGGACGGGTCGCTTCAGTTGGTATCATAGCGGTGGTCTTAGCGAACCAGGTCTTACATTAGTGAGTCTAACTGATAGTCGTTAGGATGCATTAGTGAGTCTGGACTTCGACCGTGTCTGCATGTCAAAAGTTTTTCTTATCATTTTTTTGTCGGAAATCATCTATTTATCATCCTTAGGAAATTACCTGCTTATCATTCTTAGTCTAGACACATCTTACTGCAATGATTGCACGAATAGTGTATAGACAAAATTCGTATCTTAGCGTATCTGCTAATTCATATCTTAGCATATCTTGTACTGTAGACTTTGTCTGACAACTTCTGTAGATTCCTCCGTAACATATGGGATTTTAGTATTGTATATGCATATGTGAATTATGTATTGCAGGGTACTAATCTACATCCTATAATCTGTTTCTTATCGAAAATACTTCATCTGATCGTACGAGATGAATCCCTCAACCAGTTCGAGTCCCTCAGACTTCGATAGCTAATCCGATAGTTATTCCGACAACTATTCCGACATGGATGTTCACCTAAGTGTGATGACCCGGGAATTTCCGACCAAATTTAAACTTAATCTTTATATGTTCCGACACGATAAGCAAAGTCTGTAATGTTGAATCTCGAAAACTTTGAAACTAGGTTCATATATTCAATTCACCTTCGACTGTTCTCGACGATTCACGAACCACTAATTGTAAATAAATACATGTATATTTATATATATATATATATATATATATATATATATATATATATATATATATATGTATAGATATAATAATTTGAAATACTATATGAGATAATATATGATTTAATTGTTGAAAATAAATATGTAAAATATTATGCAATGTAATGAAAGCTATTATATATATATATATATATATATATATATATATATATATATATATATATATATATATATATATATATATATATATATATATATATATATATGTGTGTGTGTGTGTGTGTGTGTGTGTGTGTGTGTAAATATTTCTTGTAAATATATATAATTATATTAAAAATATATAATATATTTATTTTAGTAGTTAAAACTTGCTATTTAAAAGTGTTTGCATATAGAAAGAGAATATATTAAAAATAATTGATTTCAAGCCTAATTAGTAAACGTCAGGGACACTTGGTCAACGTTTCGTTAGTTTAAATATAGATATAATACATGTTCATGAATGATTAAGATAAAAGTTAGACTGTGAATTGATTACGAAGATTTTAGTTTTGACAAAAATATTTTTACCTTTTTAGTTTAAATTTTAGTACTCCGTACATGATAATTGGAATAGAAAATAAATAATTATAGAACCTTTTTGATCAGGTTTCAAACAGTTAATGAGTGAAATAATTAAATATATTTAATCTAAAAATTTGGGAATTTTAGGAACACTTTTATACGTTAACTATTTAGCAATGGACACGATATAGCATTTTGTGAAAAACTGTCGGCAGGGAAACTCTAAATATCTTTGGCTGCTTATTGTATTCCTAAAATTCACATGTTTAGATTACTATTACTATATTATATTATATTTATTATTATATTATATATATTATAAATATAACTCTATATATGTTGATATGCATATACATATGCAGACTCAACCACACCTACACTAACACTTTGATAACCATCACCACTCCTATGTAATCCCTACTTCTACTTTCGGTTATGAACTACACCATAACCATGATCCACCGGCTACAACCACCATCGCCATCTTAACCGTTAACCATCACCATGGCAACCCATCATTGCACCATCATCGAATCATCACCAACCAATCTACTTTCATGTTCCTACTCGAACCATTATCATAACCACAACAATCATCGAATGGTTACTGTTTCGATTATGGGTTCTTTTCAACACCAACTCCATCAAGAACTACTATCAACCATTAACAACCCAACCCAACCTGCTCCTATTATTACATATCACTTTTGTTCCAACAAAACATCGAAACTCACTTAAATCTATCTCTACCTGCGTAAAATTTCACTGTTCTTGTTTCTTTTATGGCTGCTAATATATGTCATTGTATGCGTTTCTACTAATGTATCACGCTGTTTCTACTACTAGCCTTTGCTTCTGCTGCAGTCTTGTTTACGGATTCACACCTACACCTCCATAAACACCAACACAAAAACTGCTACAAACATAATTGTAATTCGCTGGGATTTTTGCTGTAACTATCTCGTTTTATGTTTCAGAGATTCGATCATTAGACAATCACCAAGTTCACCACCCTCACTACTCTAAAACCCTCTTCAAACCGCCACCAAACCTCACCATAATCCGCTGTTCTGTTGCGAGGAAAATACCACCAAAACAGCCACCACCACAGCTCTACTACCACTACTCGTATGCTTATGCAGCTGCATCCATTTTCTGTTTTGATAGGACACAGAGCACCCAACCATCGAACTTGTTGCAGCTGCTCTTTTTCTGTTTCTGTTTCCCGTTCGAAACAGCAGCTTGTGCTGCTATTTTTCTGTCCAAAAACCTGCAACCTCTTTCTATTTCTGCTACAATATGATACATGAACGATGACCGCGATGAAGGGATGCTTCTGTGATGATACATAAAATAACGATAATGATTATGATAAAGATGACGATGGGTAAACGAGAGGAGGATGATGATTGTGATGTTGATGATGTATAATGATGATGAAGTAAATGATGGGCTGTTACTGCGTTTATCTTCCTATTTTGTTCGATGAAACCCTACCCCTTTTGTTGTACTGCTAATTTTTAAATCTACAACTGATCGAGGTTTTTATTTATTATCATATTGTTGGGCCTGTGGATCCGTTTACAAACAAATAGACTAGACTTTGATGGGTTTAAATAATTGGGCTTATTATAGAAGCAATCTAGGCCATTAATCTAGAATGGGCTTCTTAATCAATTGGGTTTTAATGGACTGAATTCTGGCCGAATGTAATAATGGGTTAAATAGAATTCGGTCATGAATTAAAGCAGAAATGTAATTGGCAGCTTGATGGTTAGACGTGTTGTTAAGGAACGAGAGGTCATGAGTTCAAGTCTGGGCAGTGGCATTATTTTTTAGTTAACCATGGAAGCTACACACTTAAGGTAGTCTTGTTATTATTATTATTATTATTATTATTATTATTATTATTATTATTATTATTATTATTATTATTATTATTATTATTATTATTATTATTATTATTATTATTATTATTAGTATCATTTTATTGAAGACTATCATTTTTGTTAAAAGTGTCAGTTTTATTGTTATTATCATTATTAGAAAAATTATTATTTTTATCAAAATTATTATTATTACGATCGTTATTATTATTTTGACATTAATGTTATTATTTTTATATTATATTATTATCATAATAACTATTATTATTAATATTGTAAAATAAAACAAGTTTTTATTTATTATTATAATCAATATTATTTTATCAAATCACTATTAGTTATATAAAATCATATTTATTACATATAACATAACTATATAAATACTTTTATAATAAATATTAATAAATATAATTAATTAGGTTATTAATGAAACACCTAATTAAAATAACAATTGATATCACTAATATATATATATATATATATATATATATATATATATATATATATATATATATATATATATATATATATATATATATATGTATGTATGTATGTATGTATGTATTTGTTCGATTACAACTATGTATATTAATAAATATACAAATGATATAGGTTCGTGAATTCGAGGCCAACCTTGCATTATTTAGTTGTTCAATGTCGTTATATGTATTTTTACTACAAAATACAATACGGTGAGTTTCATTTGCCCTTTTTACTCTTTACGTTTTTGGGCTGAGAATACATGCAAATGCTTTATTAACTGTTTTACAATATTTACATGCGTGAGTTTTCATTACTCCCTTTTTAAATGCTTTTGCACTATATATTTTTGGGATTGAGAATACATGCGCTTTTATAAATGTTTTACGAAATAGACACAAGTAATCGAAACTACATTATATGGTTGAATTATCGAAATCGAATATGCCCCTTTTTATTAAGTCTGGTAATCTAAGAATTAGGGAACAGACACCCTAATTGACGCGAATCCTAAAGATAGATCTATCGGGCCCAACAAGCCCCATCCAAAGTACCGGATGCTTTACTACTTCGAAATTTATATCATGTCCGAAGGAGGATGTAACGACCCGGAAATTTCCGACCAAATTTAAACCTTAATCTTTATATGTTTCCGACACGATAAGCAAAAATCTGTAATGTTGAGTCTAGAAAGTCAAAAATCTATATCTGGATAATCAGTTACCCCATGACCATGCCTGACGATTCACGAACATTTATGTGTATATACGACATATACTATTGATAACAATAACAAAGTATTAGATATGTAATATTTGGTTCCGATATAAGATTATTATATTTATCGGCGAGAGTAAAAGATCTTTACTAATAATTATTATATTGAAATATTTGTAAAATTCATAAATCGTTATAATATTATTATTGATAATATTATTTTAACTAACATTATTATTTGTACTATTAATAATAATAATACTCATATTATTAAAATCAGTATTTGATGGATAATATATATGAAGTTGATACATATAACTTGTGATAGTATCATTAGTACTAATATTATTATTATCATTATTAATATCATTACTATATTATTATGATAAAAAAAATTAATTAAAATTATGATTAAGATTATTATTATTATTTTTTTTTAAAAATTACCTTACTATTAAAATTATTATTATTATCATAAATGTTATTAGAAAATAATACAATTTATTATTAATATTATTAATAATGTTATTATTATTATCATTTTTTTTATCATTAATATTATAATTAATGTAATTATTGTTATTATTATTTCTGTAATTACTATTATTTTTTTTAATAATATTGTTACTATTAACAAATATCTTAAGTATTAATATTAATTAAAAAAATAAAAATTAATTAAAATATATACGAATCTGTTCTACTTACCTTTCAAAACTGTATATAATTTTTGTTATTGTCGGGAGTAGGTTATAGGTCTAATTCACTCACAATCAAAAACAGAGAATCGTTCGTCTTATATAATACCATCTCCTGATTTTGATTAAATAAAAGAAACATAGCTCAAAGAAAATAAAACCGCTGTTCTTCATTTTTTTTACCATGTTTCGATTTCAAACGAATTTTTAATAAGTAAAAATGCAATTGTGTTAGGAATCCTTCCTTCAATCTTTCTGAAAAATCTCATCTTCCAACTCTTTATATCGATGACGAATTTCGCAGTCAAAGTTTTGAACATAAAAAGTCAAACGTTGTTCAAGGATTAAATGGAAGTTTTTGGTTCCTCTTCTGTTGAAATTAATCATTTAGATAGTTTCCATGAATCGTTTAACACATATTTCGTGTTGTAACATTAGTTCCAAAACGTCTTAAACTCGAAATCGAATTTTGTTTTTGTTCTTGGGTTGCGACAGCAGTAGCTGTAAAAATAAATATTTTTTTTTTCGTTTACCTTTTAACACAACCACATGAATCTGGTTATTTATGATTGATTTAAAATATCGAAATTAATGTTGGGTCGAGTTAAACTATATTGGTCGGGCTAAATGTTTTTTTTTTTCGATGGAGAAGATGAAGTCTATAAACAGAAAAGCAGATAGGGGATAAATATAACTGAGTCTTGGATTATAACAGAAAGACAGAAATGGTTTGAGGGTTCAAGGTGTTAGTGGGTATCCAGGGGGTCTCGGGTTCGAGTCCGGTCATGTGCAAATCTTTTTACAGCATCTTTTAAGGGGTATAAACTTTTATATTTCTATTTATCATGGTTGCTATTGATATGTTATTTTTATTATTAATAATTGTTATTAATACAAGTATTATTATTATTATTATTATTATTATTATTATTATTATTATTATTATTATTATTATTATTATTATTATTATTATTATTATTATTAAATATTAGGTATTATTATCAAAATCATTATTCTCATTACAATAATTACTAATTATTATTAAGACTATCATTTATATTAATGGAATTACTAATATTATTATCATTAATATTAATATTAGTACTATCATTATTATAACTACTTTTGCTAAAATTATATTAGTATTATTATAACTACTGTCATTATAAGCAATATATATATATTCATCAATATATTTAATACATATAACCAAATAAATATTAATATCTTTAAGTATTTAAAATATATAGAATAAATATATGAGAACATAAAAATAACCTAATTAATAAAGTTATAATTATGTAACTTTAAATCAACTACAGTTGTGTGTATTAATAATTATCCAAATGATATAGGTTCGTGAATCCGAGGCCAACCTTATACGTGTTCAATGATGTTATATGTATTTTTACTACAAAATACATTAGGTGAGTATATAGTCCCTTTTAAACTCTAAATATTTTTGGGCTGAGAATACATGCGCTGTTTTTATAAATGATTTACCTTATGGACTCAAGTGATCAAAATAAAACCTACGTTGAGTTGTACCATGGCATATTTCTTTATACTTGGTAGCTAATATTTACGTGAGGAGCGTAAACGCGAATCCTGTTGATAGATCTATCGGGCCTGACAACCCCAACCGGGCTGGACGAACAGTTTTAAACGGTTGCACAGTACTTCGTTTCGTTACTACACTTGGTACGGTGTAGGGTTTATTTAAGAATATGCTGCTGTGATTTAAATGTTAAGTATGGTTACCAAGTGCTCAACGACTTTTCCATACACGAGGAGTGTATTATGTATAAACATGAAATCTTGTGGTCCATTGTTATAACGCTGCTAGCATCAAACCTATATATCTCACCAACTTTATGTTGACATTTTAAAGCATGTTATTCTTAGGTACGGATAAAGTCTTCCGCTGTGCATTTGCTCGTGTTAAGAACATTACTTGGAGTCGATAATCGCAATGGAACCAGATGTTGTTGATTTCGTCCAGGGGGATAAGGACGGGTTATCACAGATGGTATCAGAGCGTTGGTCTTAGCGAACCAGGTCTCCCATTAGTGTGTCTAACTGGTAGTTGTTAGGATACATTAGTGAGTCTGGACTTCGACCGTGTTTACATGTCAAAAGTTTTGCTTATCATATCTAGTCGAAAACCATCTGCTTATCATCCTTAGGGAACTGCCTGCTTATCATTCTTAAGTCTAGACACGTCTTACTGCATTTAGTGCATCGATAGTGTATAGACAAAATTCATATCTTAGAGTATCTGCTATCGTAGAATTGCCTGACACATGCCGTAAATTGCTCCGTGGTCTACATAATCTTTAGTATTATATATATATTCTATGAAGTTAAAATATCATCCTCTATTCGAAAATTATTTCACATCAAAGATCTCATCCATCCACTAAATTGCCTCTTGGCGATGAACCTAAAACACTTACCGGCGAACCTGTTCGAGAAACCATTTTCTCTTTTCTTTTCAGAGTATCTCGTCACAATTACATACTATCCCATATTTCGAATCTTACTCACCCGCTCGTTTCAATCGTCAACCATCCCGACATAATATAAGAAGTTAACAAACTACGTGCTCGAGTAATGGTTTTGGAGAATCTGGTGCGAAGGTTACCAACACCAGCGGCAGCACCGGCAGCATAACCAGTACCTCTAGTAACATCAACATCGCAATCTTCAGTACCAGCACCATCAACAACATCACCATCATCAACGTCAATGGTATCCTTATCACCCTCAAACCACCACCATGTCGTAAATCTCAACGTCACAAATTACACCTCGAGTATAATCACCGTTCTACGTATCGCTCTATCCACTTTATTTTCGTTCTACATATCGTTCTACATCGATTATCTTCGATTTACGTACCATTCTACCTCACTACCTTCGTTCAATATGACGACTAAGTAATCTCTAATGCTTTAGAGATTATGTAATCTAGTATTAACAATAAACCTGATGAGTTTAATATCTTATTGACTCATTAAATCTATGATTACATCTGAAGAAAATATATATGCCAGTATATTTTCATAAAGATTGTAATTAAAAATTCCTTCGTACAAATTATTAATGATGAAAATATTTTAACGGGTGGGTAGTACCCGAGGAATATTTAGAATTCACATTAATAAGTTACACTGTACATTTTTCGAATCTGATTCAACGATCATTTACTATCCTACTTACAACCACCGATATTCGTATCTGTTCACCACCGAATAACCATTTTTATTCAAATTTCATATTTGAATTTTTATCTATCAGAATCCAACAAGTGGCATAATGAAGAAAACATTGGACAAAATAAAAAGTGTTAGAAACAAACAAATTAATTATGAGAAATTCTGTTAGGAATCCACGCTAACTGTTCCTAGTTAACTGTTCCCAGCTAACTGTTAATTCCGTATTACATTTTATCGCAATTTAATTTATTGTCATTTAAGTTCTGTTATTTATTTTACGCACTTTAAATAACGGGACACGTATACAAGGTTTCGACCTATCATATCGACCCATCTATATATATATTTCGGAACAACCATAGACACTCTATATGTGAATGTTGGAGTTGGCTATACAGGGTTGAGGTTGATTTCAGAATATATATATGGTTTGAGTTGTGATCAATACTGAGACCGGTACACGGGTCACGATACGTATTAATTAATTCGAATATTATATATTAAATTATATATGAATATATTGGACTAGTGGATAACTGGACTATTGGACTGCTAACTTTGGACAATTAAAATGAATTAAAATATTGATTATAACATATGAAACTAAATAATTCTTCAAGTTTGCCACTTGATTTCATCCTAAACTTCATTTGTATCTCGACGTTTACAATCCGCGTACAAACCTATCAGGATTCTTGAAAATACCTCAATCAAGAAGTTGAACCGACCGCACTTCATCTACAGAAGAAAAGATCTATACACATGAAAAACTCTTGAACCCAAAGTCATAGTTTAACACGTACCGCGACGAATTCTTTAGCATTTATTAGCAAAAACAACCTTACGATTCCTTTTCAAAGTAGCCAATTTTGTCACAGCTTCAGCAGAACAACTTCGACCTTTCATTCGAATAAGTCTTATTATAACTTTGATATATACGATTGGTTTTCCTCATCGTTACCGGGGAACCTTTCATACTCCGCCATGTTATCATCAGCATTTAATCATCTAAAAACACAAATTGCCCAAAAACACCTCGGATTGATAATCGACGATTCAGATATGACTGCATTAAATGCAGAGGAAACAATAAAATTTTAGATGGCTTAAATGGCCAAAAGTTTGATGATAAAGAAGGGAATGTTAGGAACGCTCGATAGAAAATTTAGTGCTGAAAAATGAATTGAGCTAACAGTGAAGGAAACAAAGAACAAATACAAGGAATGAACCTGCCTTCAAATAATGCAAATGATTCAGTGTCTGTTAAAACCGTCAGTATGAACCCTACTCCTTATTCTAAACTTTTTCAGATGATATTATTCATCATCATCTTATCTTAGATATTATAAGATATCTTCATATTTTCCGCTATACATATTCTCCATATTTCTAAAAATATTTTCACAACTATTCCTATCTGCAATCATCTATCTCCCCGTAATATCTGCGTTACAACATAAAAGAAACTGTGTTAGTTTCTAAATTCTGAAATCTTCAAGTTTAAAATATGAATGTTTTGAAGCAGTGTTGGGAACTGATGCGTGAATTAGTATAATATAATGAAACTTGATCAACTTCATTATATTACAGTAAGTCATGTTGCGTTTCTAATGGAATGTGATGATTCACAGTACCATCATCATGTGCCATGTTACACGGCTCTTACATTCTATCAAATATCTAAACATATCAAGAAAAATATTTTTCTTGGTGATTCGGTCTTTTCCAGGATATTCTAGTAATTTTACAAGTCAAAAATCGTGCCATTACCATTTCTTTCTTAGAACATTAACTATGTTCATTCCAAAATTCATACCTACGAATTCCGGATCATTGTTCGCTTGACTCGAGGACGGGAAGAAGAAACAAAGGGACAAGACCTCGAAATAGAAATTGGAGTAAAAATCGCAGCAAATAGGAGGAGATATTAACTGTGGATGACAATGATTATGTAAGAAAGAAGCAAGGACATCGAGGTATAAGGGAAGATATAAAACCCAACAACCACCCCGAAACTACAAACCGTGTATATCAATACATATTGCAACGTAGAGACACGGGAGAACTAGAAACACTATAAATCCAAGAGTATAGTAGAAGTAAATAGATTCTTCTGGTGATAGATGGAAAAAGAAGGATGACAGATGTGAAAATTAAGAATATATCAAGGATTAGAATAGGATAGAGCATATTGGCAAATATCTAAAAGTAAGAATAAAGGAGAAAGAGTAGAAAATGTGGGATATGGAAATAAGGGAACGAAGGGGGTAGTTTTATAAGTGAAATATCCGACAAAGAAATCACAACAGATTTGCCGCATTAAATCAAGGAAGATCCGGTTTCCTAAATCGCCGAAGAACCAAATCTTATTACGAAAGATTTTCTTTCAATCTCGTGAATTCCGGAATTAATCATAACTACGTCATCAGTTAAAACGATACCATATTACTCATTTCACTCTTTTGTGATAGCTTCGCTCGTACGCTTCACATGATCGAAATGTTTTATCTATATCTATCAATAATGATAAAACTCCGTTATTACCTCATATTCGTCATGAAAACATTCCTATTGTTATTTATGACAACCTCTACCAAATTTCGGGGACGAAATTTCTTTAACGGGTGGGTACTGAAACGACCCGGAAATTTCCGACCAAATTTAAACCTTAATCTTTATATGTTTCCGACACGATAAGCAAAAATCTGTAATGTTGAGTCTAGAAAGTCAAAAATCTATATCTGGATAATCAGTTACCCCATGACCATGCCTGACGATTCACGAACATTTATGTGTATATACGACATATACTATTGATAACAATAACAAAGTATTAGATATGTAATATTTGGTTCCGATATAAGATTATTATATTTATCGGCGAGAGTAAAAGATCTTTACTAATAATTATTATATTGAAATATTTGTAAAATTCATAAATCGTTATAATATTATTATTGATAATATTATTTTAACTAACATTATTATTTGTACTATTAATAATAATAATACTCATATTATTAAAATCAGTATTTGATGGATAATATATATGAAGTTGATACATATAACTTGTGATAGTATCATTAGTACTAATATTATTATTATCATTATTAATATCATTACTATATTATTATGATAAAAAAAATTAATTAAAATTATGATTAAGATTATTATTATTATTATTTTTTAAAAATTACCTTATTATTAAAATTATTATTATTATCATAAATGTTATTAGAAAATAATACAATTTATTATTAATATTATTAATAATGTTATTTTTATTATCATTTTTTTATGATTAATATTATAATTAATGTAATTATTGTTATTATTATTTCTGTAATTACTATTATTTTTTTTAATAATATTGTTACTATTAACAAATATCTTAAGTATTAATATTAATTAAAAAAATAAAAATTAATTAAAATATATACGAATCTGTTCTACTTACCTTTCAAAACTGTATATAATTTTTGTTATTGTCGGGAGTAGGTTATAGGTCTAATTCACTCACAATCAAAAACAGAGAATCGTTCGTCTTATATAATACCATCTCCTGATTTTGATTAAATAAAAGAAACATAGCTCAAAGAAAATAAAACCGCTGTTCTTCATTTTTTTTTTACCATGTTTCGATTTCAAACGAATTTTTAATAAGTAAAAATGCAATTGTGTTAGGAATCCTTCCTTCAATCTTTCTGAAAAATCTCATCTTCCAACTCTTTATATCGATGACGAATTTCGCAGTCAAAGTTTTGAACATAAAAAGTCAAACGTTGTTCAAGGATTAAATGGAAGTTTTTGGTTCCTCTTCTGTTGAAATTAATCATTTAGATAGTTTCCATGAATCGTTTAACACATATTTCGTGTTGTAACATTAGTTCCAAAACGTCTTAAACTCGAAATCGAATTTTGTTTTTGTTCTTGGGTTGCGACAGCAGTAGCTGTAAAAATAAATATTTTTTTTTTTCGTTTACCTTTTAACACAACCACATGAATCTGGTTATTTATGATTGATTTAAAATATCGAAATTAATGTTGGGTCGAGTTAAACTATATTGGTCGGGCTAAATGTTTTTTTTTTTTCGATGGAGAAGATGAAGTCTATAAACAGAAAAGCAGATAGGGGATAAATATAACTGAGTCTTGGATTATAACAGAAAGACAGAAATGGTTTGAGGGTTCAAGGTGTTAGTGGGTATCCAGGGGGTCTCGGGTTCGAGTCCGGTCATGTGCAAATCTTTTTACAGCATCTTTTAAGGGGTATAAACTTTTATATTTCTATTTATCATGGTTGCTATTGATATGTTATTTTTATTATTAATAATTGTTATTAATACAAGTATTATTATTATTATTATTATTATTATTATTATTATTATTATTATTATTATTATTATTATTATTATTATTATTAAATATTAGGTATTATTATCAAAATCATTATTCTCATTACAATAATTACTAATTATTATTAAGACTATCATTTATATTAATGGAATTACTAATATTATTATCATTAATATTAATATTAGTACTATCATTATTATAACTACTTTTGCTAAAATTATATTAGTATTATTATAACTACTGTCATTATAAGCAATATATATATATTCATCAATATATTTAATACATATAACCAAATAAATATTAATATCTTTAAGTATTTAAAATATATAGAATAAATATATGAGAACATAAAAATAACCTAATTAATAAAGTTATAATTATGTAACTTTAAATCAACTACAGTTGTGTGTATTAATAATTATCCAAATGATATAGGTTCATGAATCCGAGGCCAACCTTATACGTGTTCAATGATGTTATATGTATTTTTACTACAAAATACATTAGGTGAGTATATAGTCCCTTTTAAACTCTAAATATTTTTGGGCTGAGAATACATGCGTTGTTTTTATAAATGATTTACCTTATGGACTCAAGTGATCAAAATAAAACCTACGTTGAGTTGTACCATGGCATATTTCTTTATACTTGGTAGCTAATATTTACGTGAGGAGCGTAAACGCGAATCCTGTTGATAGATCTATCGGGCCTGACAACCCCAACCGGGCTGGACGACCAGTTTTAAACGGTTGCACAGTACTTCGTTTCGTTACTACACTTGGTACGGTGTAGGGTTTATTTAAGAATATGCTGCTGTGATTTAAATGTTAAGTATGGTTACCAAGTGCTCAACGACTTTTCCATACACGAGGAGTGTATTATGTATAAACATGAAATCTTGTGGTCCATTGTTATAATGCTGCTAGCATCAAACCTATATATCTCACCAACTTTATGTTGACATTTTAAAGCATGTTATTCTCAGGTACGGATAAAGTCTTCCGCTGTGCATTTGCTCGTGTTAAGAACATTACTTGGAGTCGATAATCGCAATGGAACCAGATGTTGTTGATTTCGTCCAGGGGGATAAGGACGGGTCATCACAGAGGATCCCGGAATGATGGGGATATTCTTATATGCATCTTGTGAATGTCGGTTACCAGGTGTTCAATCCATATGAATGATATTTTTGTCTCTATGCATAGGACGTATGTTTATGAGAAATGGAAATATGAAATCTTGTGGTCTATTAAAATTATGAAATGATTATTTATGTTAAACTAATAAACTCACCAACCTTTTGGTTGACACTTTAAAGCATGTTTATTCTCAGGTATGAAAGAAATCTTCCGCTGTGCATTTGCTCATATAGAGACATTACTTGGAGTCATTCATGACATAGTTGAAAAGACGTTGCATTCGAGTCGTCGAGTTCATCAATATCATTATTAAGTCAATTATAGTTGAATGTGTTATGAAATGGTATGCATGTCATCAACTTTCAATGAAATGAAAGTTTGTCTTTTAAAAACGAATGCAATGTTTATAAAATGTATCATATAGAGGTCATGTACCTCGCGATGTAACCAACTATTGTGAATCGTTTATAATCGATGTGGTCTTCGTCCGGATGGATTAGGACGGGTCTCTACACTAAGCTCCGGAGGCAACGTCACCAGAATGAATCAACCAATCAATCATCCCCAATTCATCTGATGGGTTCGTAGTCGACTTAACCGATGGAGACGAGAGGAAGGCGATCCTGTCCACCCACCAACCGAATTTACCTCTTGGCAATGAACCTGAAGCACTTACCGGTGAACCAGTCTGAAACACCATTTTCACCCCCATTTCCCGAATATCTCACCACGATTGTATTCTATCTAAAATTCTAAACCTTATTCATCCGCTCGTACCGACCGAAAATCATCCCGGAATAATAGAAGAAGTCAACGAACTTCGCGCTCAAGTAATCAATCTGGAGAATATGGTGCAAAAATTACCGGCATCAACAACATCACCGACACCAACAGTACCATCAATAACAACACCAGTACCATCAACAACCCATGCCTCAACGTCTCATTCTATACCTTGAGTACAATTATCGTTCTACGTATCGTTCTACATCATTTATCTTCGTTCGACATGGCGATTATGTAATCTCTAATGTTTTAGAGATTATATATTCTTGTTCCAATGGTAAATCAAATGAGTTTAATATCATATTGACTCATTAAATCCATGATTTCATCTGAAGAAAATATATATGTATATATATTTTCATAAAGATTGTAATTAAAAATTCTTGTGTACAAACTGTTAATAGTGAAAATATTTTAACGGGTAGTTTATACCCGAGGAATATTTAGATTTCACATTAATAAGTTACACTGTACATTCTTCGAATCTAATTCAACAGTCGTTTACTATCCTACTTACGTCCACCGATATACAAATCCGTTCACTACAGAATAACCATATTCATCCAATTGCATATTTGGATTTTGATTTTTCAAAAATCAAGTGGCATAATGAAGGAAACATTTGACAAAATAAAATTTGTTAGAAACAAACAAATTAACTATGAGAAATTTTGTTAAGAATCCACGCTAACTGTTCCTAGCTAATTGTTCCTAGCTAACAGATTACATTTTATTTATCGCAATTTAATTATCGCAAATTACATTCTCGCAATTTTATTATCGTCATTTAATTTCTGTTATTTACTTTACGCATTTTATTTATTGTCATTTAATTTCTGTTATTTATTTTACGCACTTTAAACATCGGGACACGTATACAAGGTTTTGACATATCATATCGACGCATATATATATATATATATATATATATATATATATATATATATATATATATATATATATATATATATATATATATATATATATATATATATATATTATTTGGAATAACCATAGACACTCTATATGCAGTAATGATCGAGTTCCCTATACAGGGTTGAGGTTGATTCTATAATAATATATGTACTTTGAGTTGTGATCGAGTCTGAGATGTATACGGGTCACGATATGTATTAATTAATTCGAATATTATATATTAAACTATAAATGAAGTATTGGACTGTCAACTGTGGACTATCGACTGAGGACTAATAATATTGGACAATTAAAATGAATTAAAATACTGATTATAACATATGAAACTAAACAATTCTTCAAGTTTGCCACTTGATTTCATCTTAAACCTCATTTGTATCTCGACGATTACAATCTGCGTTCAATCCTTTCATGATTCTTGAAAACACCTCAATCGGGAGGATGAACCAACCGCACTTCATTTATGGGAGAAAAGATTGATGCATATAGTTATGCACCTGAAAACACTCGGAACCTGAGTAAACATTTAACACGTAGCTGTGCTAATTCCTTTAGCGTTATTATTACTGAAAATAACTTTGCATCTGCTGTTCGAGATAGCCAGTTTTGTCACAGCTCCAACAAGTCAACTTTGACTTTTCGTTCGAAACAACCTCATTATAACCTTGATTTATATGTGTGATTGTTTTTTTGTTACTGGGGAACCTTTCATATTCCACCATGTTGCCATCAGCGTTTAATCATCTAAAAACACAATTCTCTTGAAACCACTTTGGAATGATAACAGATGATTCAGATATCGTAGCATTTAATGCAGAGAAAACAGAAAAATTGTAGATGGTCTAAACGGTTAAAAGTTTGATGATAAAGAAGAGAGTGTTGGGAACGCTCGATAGAAAATTTAGTACCGAAAAGCGGATTATGCGAAACTATGAAGGAAACCGTGGATAAATCACAAAGAATAAGTTTGACTTCAAAGAATCCAAATAATTCAATGCCTGCTGAAATCTTTAGCGAATAACTTGCTTCTGACTCCAAACTCTTGCGGATTAATTTTCTTCACCATCCCTCGATTCGATATTAGAAATTCCAAGATATCATCGTATCTTTCATATTATAAATATCCTCCATATTTCTGAAGATATTTTTATAACTATTCTTATATGAAATCGTTAATCTCTTCGTGTTATCAGTGTTACATCATATAGAAACTGTTAGTTTCTATATTCTGTAAACTTTCGAACTTAATTTATGAAAGATATTGAAATAGTGTTGGGAACTGATGCATGAATTAGTATAATATAATGACACTTGATCAACGTGATTATATTACAGTAAGTTATGCTAAGTTTCTAATGGAACGTGATGATTCACATACCCTAACGTTATCATGTGCCATGTTACATAACTCTTTCATTCTACTTAACTCCTGCACAAATTAAGAAAATGTATTCTTGATGGTTCTATCTTCTGTGATGTTGATAAAATTTGAAAATCAAATCGTACTATCACGTTCCTTCCTGCTTAAAACATTATAATCATTCGAAACTCTATATCTACGAATTCTGGATCATTATTCGCTTGACTTGAAGTCGAGAAGAGAAAACAAAAGCATAGAACTTCGAAGTATAAGAGAAAATATAAAGCCCAATGACAACACCCGAAATTACAAACTGTGGATATCAGTGCGTATAGCAATATAAAGACACGGGAGGATTATAAATACAATAATCCCTAGAGCATAGTAGAAATAAACAGATTCTTCTGGTGGGAGTTGGAAAAGAAGAACGATCATTTCGATAGTCAGAATAAGAACAAGGATTAGAACCGGATTAAGCATTATTATAATCATTTGGATATATGAACTGAGAAAGAAGGTATAGAAATGGTGGAAACTAATGGAACGGAAAAGGTAAATTTATAATGGAAATATCAGACAGAGTAATCGAGGCAGATCACCGTATTTAAATATAGAGATCTTAATTCCCTTATTTGCCGAAGAATCAAATCTTTTAGATTTCGAAAATTTTCTTAAAATTCCTTGAATTCCGGAATTCAACCAAGACGATGTCAAAAGTTAAGACGAACCTTATTTCTAAATTCAACCATGACTAGTGAAGAGTTATGATGAAACTTGTCTATCTCATTTCACTATTAAGTGATAGATTCACTCGTACGCTTCAAATAATCAGATTATTCTATCCGTGTTACTCCATGCTGATATAATTCTAATTATTAACTCATATTCGTCATGAAAACATTTTTATTGTTAGTCCTGGCCACCTCACTCAAATTTCGGGACGAAATTTCTTTAACGGGTAGGTAATGTGACGACCCGGGAATTTCTGACCAAATTTAAACTTAAACTTCATCTGATTTCGACACGATAAGCAAGCTCTATTATGTAGAGTCTCAAAAACTTTGAACTATTGTCATACATTCAAATTACCCTTTGACTGTGCCCAATGATTCACGAACAATTGGTTATAAATAAATATGTATATATATGTGTATATATAATTATATATATAAATATAAACATATGTGTATATAATAATGAGATATAATAAAATGCCAGTTTAACAGTCAAATCGGATATGTAAAATAATATAATATATTAAGGTATTTAGTAAAATAAATCTATAAGATATGATTTTTATACATAAATAATATTAAATGTATATTATAATATATAAAACCTCTAAATAATAAATATTCAATCAAAATTTCTATATATGTAATTTCAAGATAAAGTATAAATGTTATAATAATAATAATATGATCATTATTTTCAGTATTATCAATAATAGTAACATTATTATTATTAATAATATTATATCTAATACAAACTACATATATGTATATAAAATTGTATATATGAATGATGATATTATTATTAATACTACTATTATCATTAATAATAATATTATTAATATAACTAATAAGATTATTACTATCATTTATATTATTATCATTACTAGTAAACCAAATAGTTAAAATTATCATTTATGGTTAATATTAACATTATCATATTATTATTTGTCAATTATTACTATTATTAGCCTTTATTAAGAATATTATTATTAGTAATAATATTAGTATTAATAGCATTAATATAATTATGTTAGTTAATTATAAAAAATAAGAATTAAATTATTATAAATAAAAATATATAACCATTATATATATATATATATATATATATATATATATATATATATATATATATATATATATATATATATATATATATATATATATATATATATATATATATATATATATATATATATATATATACAACTATATATAAATACACATGCATAATACTGTGTTACATATATATACATACATTATACAGATATATAATTCGTATATGCATATTATACAGATACATACTGCATACAGATATATATATATACGTACAAATACAAACACAGAAATCTGTATTCAGTTTCATATCATTGTCAAGATATTGTGATTTGTTTTCATGTCATCAGATTCGTACCAAACATGATTCCAAACACTTGAAAGAATCCAAACCTGTTAACTTCAATGTCATAACTTTATTTTAGTTTATATTTTTTTTTGTACGATAAGATTTCTGCAATCAAATTCCAATTTGGTTATATAATCCAAATCCAGCTGTTAATTGACATCGTACAATCTTCCATTATCATTTATCAATTGATTGAAAATCCTTTACGGCCTTTAAATTACTCGAATAAAAAAAATTGCAGAAACACTGCAGGTACCCTGTACGTGAGTTTTAATTTCAAAAACTACATTTTCGAATCAAATTTCAAAAACTATAAATGCAGTCATGATTTAAATCTTCTAATCAATCTAGCTGCAAAGTTTCACGACCTAGTTTACCTTATTGAATCTTAATTTCGAGAGTCAAAATTTCGATCAAAAGGTCAACGTATTTTGTTCAACATTAAATTCAGGTTTGTTTCAATGTTTTAATTTCAATTGATGTCTCAGATAGTTGCCAATAAACATTTACAATCTTTTTCATGTTGTGAATTTTGATTAAAATGGTCTCTAGCTCAAAAATCGAATTTGTTTTCCTTGTTGTTCTTCACGAACTGCAGTAGCAGTTAATCCCATTTAGTTTTATTTAATTTTTATTTTTTTACAAAGTCATACAACATCTATTGTTAACTAATTGTGTTTCTAAAAAGAAGAAAATTTACATTTATTAAATTGAGCTTCTCATCTGGGTCTCTGGTCGACTGACTTCGATGAAGAAGGAAAAAGAACATCTGAATACGGTTTAAAATAATTAATACACGAATGAAATCAGAAAAGCAGTCACGTTTTGATGGTTCAGGGTGTTTGCGGTGTACGAGAGGTCGCGGGTTCGAACCCTGCTTGGGTCATTTCTTTTTATGAGAAGCTTATGAGGTAGTTTATTATCTTTATTATTATTATTATTATAGTTTTCATTGTTATTAATTATTATGTTTATTATGTTTATTATTATGACTTATTATCATTATTAATATCATAAATATTATTATAAGTATCAAAATGGTTATTATTATTATTATTATTATAATTATTATCATTAATCTAGTCTAAATTATTATCATTATTATTATTATTAGCATAAACATTATTAACTTCATTATTATTAGTATTATTATTTTTATTACTATTGTTATTATCAATTTTTATGGTTACGAACATATTAAAAACAACTATATTATGAGATTAGCAATAAAAGATGTTAAGGAAAAACTTGGAGAACTGGTTATACATTATATGAATAACTGTACAATTATGAATATGATTATGAAATTTAGTTATAGAAACTGTAGTTATAAGGTTTGAAGTTCAACTAGAAATTTATGATAAAACTTATAAGTATTGGCAATGTTATTATTATTATCATTTTATGGTTAAAATGAAGTATCATTATAATTAACAAATTTTCAAAGTTATTATATTTTTAGTAAAACTATCATTTTATCAAAATTAGTAAAGTTATTATCTTTATTATTATTAAAATTAACACTGCTATTGTTATTATTATTACTATCATTAGTATTATTATTCTTATCATTAATTAATAATACATATCATTAAATCTTTATTATTAAAATGGTTATAAATAAGTCATATGTAAAATATATAAACTAATATATAAACATATATTTTATCATACATAAATCTTGATATAAATGTTTGTTATGATGAATGATACATAATAAATATATAAGATATATAAATTAAATATAATAAATTTATCTAGATAATATATAATATAACAATTGAACTACTAATATATAAATAAACATGTTTGATTTCAATTAAGTATATTAATAAGTACACAAATGATATAGGTTCGTGAATCCAAGGCCAACCCTACATTGTTAGATGTCATCTTATGTATTTTTACTACAAAATACATTAGGTGAGTTTTCATTACTCCCTTTTTATATATATTTTTGGGACTGAGAATACATGCGCTGCTTTTATAAATGTTTTACGATATAGACACAAGTAATCGAAACTACATTCTATGGTTGAATTATCGAAGTCGAATATGCCCCTTTTTATTATGTCTGGTAATCTAAGAATTAGGGAACATAAACCCTAATTGACGTGAATCCTAAAGATAGATCTATCGGGCCCAACAATCCCCATCCAAAGTACCGGATGCTTTAGTACTTCGAAATTTATATCATGTTCGAAGGAGGATCCGGGAATGATGGGAATATTCTTATATGCATATTGTGAATGTCGGTTACCAGGTGTTCAATCCATATAAATGGTATTTTTGTCTCTATGCATGGGACGTATGTTTATGAGAAATGGAAATATGAAATCTTGTGGTCTATTAAAATTATGAAATGATTTCTTATGTTTAACTAATGAACTCACCAACCTTTTGGTTGACACTTTAAAGCATGTTTATTCTCAGGTATGAAAGAAATTTTCCGCTGTGCATTAGCTCATATTAGAGACATTACTTGGAGTCATTCATGGCATATTTCAAAAGACGTTGCTTTCGAGTCGTTGAGTTCATCAAGATTATTATTAAGTCAATTATAGTTTGATGTATTATGAAATGGTATGCATGTCGTCAACTTTCGATGTAATGAAAGATTGTCTTTTTAAAAACGAATGCAATGTTTGTAAATGTATCATATAGAGGTCAAGTACCTCGCGATGTAATCAACTGTTATGAATCGTTTATAATCAATATGGACTTCTTCCGGATGGATTAGGACCGGTCACTTCAAAGTCTATTTCGTAAAACATTTATAAAAATTGCGCATGTATTCTCAGTCCAAAAATATAAATAGTAAAAGTGAATCAAATGAACTCACTATACTGTATTTTGTAGTAAATATACATATGACGACACTGAACAATGCAGGGTTGCCTCGGATTCACGAACCTATATCATTTATATATATATTAACACATATAATTGAAATCGAA
Source organism: Rutidosis leptorrhynchoides (assembly GCF_046630445.1). Taxonomy (NCBI): domain Eukaryota; kingdom Viridiplantae; phylum Streptophyta; class Magnoliopsida; order Asterales; family Asteraceae; genus Rutidosis; species Rutidosis leptorrhynchoides. Next base: position 225,540,004 of record NC_092333.1, on the reverse strand, counting down.
CAAATTTATATATTATATGTTAGATTATATATCTTATATATTTAATTTGTATATACATTTAAAATAATTAATATATATATATATATATATATATATATATATACGTATGTATATATATATATATATATATATATATATATATATATATATATGTATATATATACATATATATATATACGTATATATATATATACGTATATATATATATATACGTATATATATATATACATATATATATATACATATATATATACGTATATATATATATATATACATATATATATATATACATATATATATATATATATACATATATATATATACATACATATATATATATATATATATATATATATATATACATATATATATATATATATATATATATGATTAATATTATATTAAAAATCAATAATTTTTTATATGTAAATCTTTACATAAGTAATTTTTAATATATATAATTATATGTAATATTATGGTAGTTGTAATAAATATATTCTTAAGTAGAAAATATTTATTTGTAATAATAATATTGTTAATATGAAAATAATAATACTAATGATAATAATAATAATAATATTGATAATAATAATAATAATCTTAATGATAATTTTAGTAATAATGATTACTTAAAAAAAAATGATAATCCTTAATATTAATGATACTTAAAAAAAATGATAATGATAATAATAATAGTAATAATAATAATAACTAACATATCTATAATAATAATAATACTTTTATTAACAGTGATAATAAGGATAATATTAATAATAATAATAATAATAATAATAATAATAATAATAATAATAATAATAATAATAATAATAATAATAATAATAATAATAATAATAATAATAATAATAATAATAATAATAATAATAATAATAATAATAATAATAAGAGTGAGTAAACTACCTTCCAGCTTTTTCTAAAAAGAAAACACCTCAAACAGGACTCAAACCCAAGACCTCTCTGTTAACACAAACGCATTACACCAATCGCCTACTACACACATTTCTGATATAATCCCGTATAATAAAATATAACTCGTATTTTATTTTGACCCAACACCAATTGCACGGCCCAATAACACTTTTCGGCCCAATTGTGTAAACAAATTCATGGCCCAAGTATATAGCCAAAATCACGGATAAAACCAATTCATGGCCCAAGTAATTATCATAATTTTCATTGTTTCTAAGTTGATTCCAAAAACGAAACCTGTTACTTAACCACAAAACTATATCATCAAATTATCTCGCTTCCTAATTGTCTCAATCACTTCATCTTCATAAAATCATGATCATTATCCCTCATCATCATAACCGTAATATCACGTATCATCAATTATGAAATAGGAAGAATGACTCGTGGGTGTTGAACTTAATGTCTCGTTCATCTTTAGTTATCATCTTTTTCCTTCGTAATCAATTATAACGACCATAAATTATATTATCATCGGTTTTCACTAATCCTAATAATAATAATATTATAATGATTTTACTAATATATATAATACCTAAAAGAAAAACACAAGTGGTTGAGTGAATGTTACGGCCCACATCATGAACCAAAACAGAAATAATATAAAGGTCACCACTATCATAAAGTACAATTATCATGTTAACGCATATCATCTTGACCTTTTTCTCTTGTTGTATTATTCTTCTACAATCCATCGACCCTATTTAAAACCGTATAGCAGCAGAATGGTTTAGCTGCAACAGCAGCTATCTAGCTTCAAGAAGAAAGAAGGTAACCAGAAGGAAGAATGCAGTAGCAATAACGTTTTAATTTTTGTAGGTGATGGTTAAAAAAATAGCGAATCCAGTAGTAGCAAAAAGGGGCATACGGTGATGGTTAAGTGGTGATAATTGATGAGTTGTGGTGGGTTTTGATTTATGATGGTGGTATGGTGGATGATGGTTGTGTTAATGATGATGACCACCGGTTGTGGTCATAGGTAGTGATCAGATTGTAAACAAAAACAAGCAAGTGCAGTGGTGTTTCAAGATGGGTTTCGATAGTGTTGGTGATTTTGTTGATGGAGGTTCACGGTATTATCATGTCATCATTACTATTGCACCACTGTCACCTTCATTGATACAGTACCAAAAACAGCAATGCAGCCGTAGGTTTAGTTGTTTGACAGGAAGTAGATTCAATGGAAAACAAATGGTTCTTAATTGATGGATTGCAACCGAATGAAAAGAAAAAAAAATATAAGAGTTATCATTGGGTGTGGGTGTTGTAGGTGGTGGTGATTGAGTGATGGTGAAGAAGTGGTTGATGGTGGTTGTGGGTGACTTTGGTGAGGGTTGTTTACTATGGCGATAGTGATGTGATGACCCGGAAATTTCCGATCAAATTTAAACTTTAATCTTTATATGTTTCTGACACGATAAGCAAAAATCTGTAATGTTGAGTCTCGAAAGTTTGAAATCTGCATTCATGTAATAAATTGCCCTTTGACTATACTCAACGATTCACGAACATTTATGTGTGTATTGATATGTATATATAATATATACTTATTAGTTGAAAACGTTAACAAGTATTAGATATGTAATACTCTACATGAACGTATTTTGTTTCAATATAAGTTATTATAGTTATCGACGAGATGAAAAGATAATATCAAATGATTGATTTATCAGATACATTGTATGATTACGGGTCTCTGTTATGAGGTCCACGTTGATTTGAGAAAATCATTTCTTTTTAACGATATTCAGAATAAATGGTAAAAGTGATTTACAAGTGAGATCAAAGTGTCACTTAACGTGGGTTAGACAAAAGTTAGTGGAGATTCTTGTTTGATTTCTAATACATGCTTTACTATATTTAACTCGTGACTTTTGTTAAGATAACAATTTAATTTTCATATTAGTTATCATGAAAATGAAATTAGGTGTCACACCCCCAAATAGGGCCTGGGTATTTGTGACTAATTATATCAAATCATAGTTGTACAAACGAGAACGACTCTAAATGAGACGTTTTATTTATTAAATAAACAGCGGAAGCATTATTCAAAGTTTTACATCATAAGAGTGTAAGTAAATGGGAAAATGTCTAAACAAAATGATAAATATGAATGATGGATTCCATGCAAGCAGCAAAGCATACATCAATCATCTAGTAGCAAGTAGCAGCTAGCTCAATCATCACCTGAGACAAAACATGCTTAAAGTGTTAACCAAAAAGGTTGAGTGAAATTCATAGGTTTATAAATAATATCCAAAGTTTTAGACCACAAGATTTAGTTTAAAGTTAATCAATATAGATATATCAATCTAAAAGTGTTGCTGCAGTTTGTAATATCGCTACTAAACAAGTTTACCCTATGACACCTTGTACTGTCAGTGTCGTGGAATTATTATTATGTAACCAAAGACCAATGGTCGAATGGTTAGAGACGTTACTCTCAATAGGCCTACTCACAATAATTAAGTTTGCATTTAAACGTAGCAATTAACGATATTACGGTAGGGATTTAGCATGAATCAAAGCATGACAGCATAGTTAACAATTTAGTACTTGTGTCTAAGCGTAAAACAGTTATAAAATAAGCATGTGTCTCACCCCAAAAGTTATAAATAGTTAAGTAAACAGTAAAAGTGGGGCTACGAAAATCACCTTAGTAGCACACAAGAGTATTCCACGAAAGAATTGAACGGAAGGACGTGACCAGATCTCAATCTAGAGATAGCACGTATGATCAGACATTGCCTAACAGACAATAGTATATACTACTATATTGATAGTAATGGTTCACTAAAGAATTTCCATTTTCGGAAGGTTACTATTTATGAAAAGTTTCCACTTATAGTAATTTTCCAATTTTAGAAAGTTCGGGTTAATCTTTAGCAAGACGTTGTACAACTTTACTCAAACTTCGTTGCTATCAAATAAGTCAGGAATGACCAGATGTAACCGAGGGCCCAGGATTCTTGACCAGAATCTAAGTCATGGCATTCGACATCCACAAGCTTACCCATAAATGGCAACCTAGACATCATTCACTTACGACCGTGAGTAGCGATGAAGTTCACATGAATTGTACATTATCTTTGATTAACCTTCACTTTAGGTGTATACACACAACGAATTATTAATGTACTTAATAATTATATATGTGATAATATAACCTAAGTATTATTTAATATTCAGTTATTATACCTTAGTATGTCTTATATATATTAAATATAATTACCTTTAAATAAATACCTAAATTACTTCAAAAATAATAGTGTTTTATTAATCGAACATTGTCTAAAAATGTCTAAATAATTAATTAAATATGTAAAAACTATATACATAATTTTTATAGTCTTACTTAATCATATAGATTAGTAGAAAATTTTAAGAAAATGTTTTTGTTATATTTTTGTATTTATTTTTGTTTTTACCCTTAATTTATTCACAAAACAAGTTTAATTCTACATATTTACTAAATAAATCCAAACAATTATTTTTATAATTTTTAAAAGTTTCTATCAGTCTAATAACCTGTATAAAAAAATTTTAAAAAAATATTTTTTAATATTTTATATTTATTTTTAATTTACCTTCTAATTACATAATAATAGAGTTTAATTATATAATAATTACCAATTTAACCCAAGTAATTATTTTTATAATTTTTGCAGATCTATATAAGTTTTATAAACTCAGAAAAAAATTATATATATTTTATTTTTGGTTAAAAGTATTTATTACAAATTTTACATTGTTTTTATGTTTAAACACTACATAATTCATATTTAATTATAAATAATATTTCATAAATTACCAAAATTATTTTTATACATCATAATACTTATAATACTAATTATAACATATAAACATAATTAATTTTTAATTTTACAAAGAATATACAATAAATATAAATATAATCGATAATATTAAAAAAAAAATAGAAAGTACCTCAAATTTTCTTCAATGTTTTGAGAGAACAACTTAAGTTTTTGTTTTTGGCAAGAAAATATGAATGATGAGCCATGTATTTATAGGTAAAAATGGTTGGTGAAAAGAAAAAAAAATTTAATAAAATAAAGGTGCCAATTTTGACAAAATAATAAAAACATGTTAAAAATGTTTTTAATAAGTTTTTGTTTTTGAAAATATTTAGTCAAAATTCATGGGCTCATTATTTAATTTATAAAAAAAATCTTATTTCTTTTTTTTTATAAGCTAAAAATATAAATAATGATTAAAATAACTTATTATTTAATTAATAATTATGTTACATATAGTTTTATATATAATACACATTAATATTAATATTAACTAAAGTTATTTTATATAATTAGTATAAACTTTAGTTAACAAAACGTGTCGACAAAAAAAAAATATTTAATCAACGTCGAATTTAATCATATATTAAGTATGGATAACAACCCTAGAGGAAAATTAGTCAATTCAAGTATGGAAATATGAGGGTTGTTATAGTACCTACCCGTTAAAGAAATTTCGTCCCGAAATTTGACAGAGATAGTCATTGTTGATAATAAGTATGTTTTCATGACGGGTATGAGTTGGAAAATAGAGTTTTATCACTATTGAGTAATAAAACAATTCGATTACGTGAAGAGTATGAGTGAAGCTATCGTAAAAAAAATGAAATGAGGAAAATAAAGATTTGTTTTAACTCTTGACGTAATTAAAGTTGATTTGCGAAATTCAAGGGATTTAAAGAAAATCTTTATAATCTGTATATGATTTGATTCTCCGGTAATTAAGGAAATTAAAATTGCCTTGATTGCTGTGTCTGGAATTTTGCTATAAATTAGCTTCTTCTGTTTCATTATCTTCACCACTTCTGTACTTTCTTTCTCGATTCATACTTTCAAAGATTGTGAAAATGCTCCATCCAGTTCTTATCCTGGATATTTTTTTGACTATCGTTTCTGTCATTCTTCTTTTTCATTTACCCCCAGAGGAATTTGTTTACTTCTACAATTACCTTGGGGTTATAGTGTTTTTAATTCTCTCGTGTCTTTATGTTGCTATACGCATTGATATACATGGTTTGTAATTTCCGTGTTGTTATCGGGCTTTATATTTTCCCTTATATGTCAGAGCTCTATGCTCTTGTTTTTCCTTCTCGACTTCAAGTCAAGCGAATAATGGTCCAGAATTCGTAGGTATGGAGTTTCGAATGATCATAATATACAAAGCAGAAGGAAAGGTAATAGCATGATTTGATTTGTCAAATTACCAGATTTACTAAGGATAGAACTATCAAGAATACATGTTCTTGATATGTTCAGAGGTTAAGTAGAATGTAAAAGTCATGTAACATGACAAATGATGATTATAAAGTCTATGAATCATCATCTTCCATTAAAAATTTAGCATGACTTACTGTAATATAATCACGTTGGCCTGACGTCATTATATTATACTAACTCATGCTTCAATTCCCAACACTACTTCAAATCATTCAAAATTTAAACTTGTATGTTATAGAAATATAGAAACTAAAACTGTTTCCTTTATTATGTAACACAAATAGTGTGAAGTGATAAATAATTTCGGACAAGAATAGTTATGAAGGTATCTTCAGAAATATGGAGGATATTTATAACGAAAGATACGATGATATCTTAGAATTTTCTATGATCAAATGATAACGAGGAAAATTCTTCTGTAAGGATTTAGAATGCGTAAGGAGATCTTTTGTGGTTTTCATCAGAAATCGAATCATCTAGATTCTTTGATTACAGGTTTAGTCCTTGTGATTTGTCCACGGTCTCCTTCATGGTTTGCTCAATCCGTTTTTCAGCACCAAATTTTCTATCGAGCGTTCCCAATACCCCATTTTTTTATCATCAAACTCCTGGCCATTTAGGCCATCTACAATTTTGCTGTTTCCTCTGCATTTAATGCAGCCATATTTGAATCGTCGATTATCAATCCGAGATGGTTTCAAGAAATTTCATTTTTAGATGATTGAACGCTGATTGTGATCGTCAAGATTCAAAGGATGTTTTAAAAAATTTTGAATTTGAAGTGTTTAAGCATAAGATGCATCCATCAATGGATCTAATGGTTGACGAAGAAATGTTGTGATTTTCAAAAGTAAAGGATGGTAAGTTCGGTGGTTTGATGTGATAATTCATCATAGAATACGAATGAATATAATTCATGAATGTAGTGATCTTTAAGAAGATAACACTTGCTAAAGCTTTACTTAAATTCCGATATGTCAAAATCAGAATATGTAATTGAATTTGTATGAAAATGGTTGTTCTTTAGTGAACGCATACATATGTCTTGTGAATGTAAGTAGTATAGTTAATGACTGTTGACTCAGAATTGAAGAATGTACGGTGTAACATATTAATGTGAGATATAAATAGTTCTCGGGTATTACCTACCCGTTAAAATATTTTCACCGTCAACAGTTTGTACAACACAATATTTAATTACAATCTTTATGAAAATATACGTACATATATATTTTCTTTCAGATGTAATCATGGATTTAATGAGTTAATATAATATTAAACTCATTTGATTTACGGTTGAAATGAGAATTAATAATCTCCAAAACCTTAGAGATTTCATAATTGTCACGAAATATTTCGCTAATGAAGTTATGAATCAATACTTCATCGTTCATTGTTATTGATATATCTCGGTATATGATGTTGGTGCTCGTGGATTTCTTGTGAAATTCACAAGGCACGAATAATGTTTTCTAGAAACTTTTGAGTACATCGAAAATGAAGATATACAATCAAACATGTATTCGAATAATACACTTGGTTTATTATGAAATGGAATTCATTGAGTTGAAACAAAGATTGTAGTTAACAATGGTTAAGTCGTTAATGAAGGATGTGCATCATAGCATATTAGTGATATGAATTAACCAAGTAGTACATACTAGTTAAGATTCACACGTAATAGCTTAGTACGAAAATATTTAATATTGTTTCAAACCATATATATATATAAAGTATACATATATAATTCTTCAGGAAGAATGAGTCAATACATTTTAACTCTTTATTACTAATATTCCTTGGTATCTATGGGCGTATGATGTCGATGTTTGAGGTACCGATTATGATGTTGAGACGTGGGATGCTGATGTTGTTGTTGGTAAAGCTGATGCTGTTGGTGGTGATGCTGATGGTACTGGTGGTGCTGGTTATGCTGCTGGTGCTGCTGCTGGTACTCGTAGGTTTTGCACCATATTTTCTAAAGCCACTACTCGAGCGCGAAGCTCGTTGACTTCTTCTATTATTCTGGGATGATTGGCGGTTCAGACGAGTGGATGAATAAGATCTAGAATTCTAGTTATTATATACTCGTGGTGGGATACCCTGGAAATGAGGGTGAAAATAGTGTTCCGAACGGGTTCGCCGGTAAGCGCTTCAGGTTCTTCACCAATAGAACAATTTGGTGGGTGAAAAGGATCACCTTCTTCACTTCTCCATTGATTAAGTAGACTACGAACCCACTTCCAATTCATCCAGAAAAGGCGATGACTAATTGGTTGGTTTATTCCAGTTACGCTGCCATTGGAGCTTGAGGAGTTCGAGGAATCAAGTGAAAAATCCATATTATCTGATCAGAATAGGGGTTTTTGTTATGAGATGAGTGTTGAATATTGAATGATATATGTCTTCTTGATATACGCATATATAGCAAAAAGATTTCCGTAATTTACGGAGGAAATTTAGGAAAAGTGTTAGACAAAGTCTATTAAGATAGATATGATAAGATATAATAAGATATGATGTGTCTATACTCCAATAACAGCAGTATGACGTGTCGAGATCATAAAATGATAAGTATGTAATCTGATAATCTTTCGATTAAAGACTTTCAATTCATAATGGCCTATTCAGGTTTAGGGGCTTGAGCTATAGGATCCTTTAAATCGGTAATCCAAACCCTTCCATTCTAGAGTTTCGTAGACGCCATCCGTCAAGAAAATTCAATGATAAAAAATAACGAGAAATCAAAGATTTAAAAGTAATGAATATGAGTAGTGATGACATTATAATATCTTTGAGATTCTCGATAACTCAATGACATTTTCAGATTCGCAAATCGATGCATAAAGGCATAAAGCATATAGGTACGTGATATAACAAGGAGGTTATATACGTTTGAGTATGAATAGTAACAAATATAGGAGTTTCAAAAATCATGGATAACATTTTATGTAATACACAAAACTATGATAGATGACATAGGAATGTCGAGAACGGTGTCACATTTAAATGTGGTGGCAGAATTGAATAGTACTTAGGAAAGTGAGCAGAGTTCTTAGGTTGACTCGGCATTCTAAGATAAGTAAAGTTTCTAAAGTATAGTGTAGCATTTAACAGTTAAAGGCAACAATTAAAGGCACTATAGTCAAGGAAAGTTGTAGTCCTACATTGCTAAGGTACCTAATTGTATAAGGCATACATAAAATGCAATCCTGGTTCTCTACAATAATTCTGCTCTGATACCAATCTGTCACACCCCCAAATAGGGCCTGGGGTATTTGTGACTAATTATATCAAATCACAGTTGTACAAAGGAGAACGACTCTAAATGAGACGTTTTATTTATTAAATAGATAGCGGAAGCATTATTCAAAGTTTTACATCATAAGAGTGTAAGTAAATGGGAAAATGTCTAAACAAAATGATAAATATGAATGATGGATTCCATGCAAGCAGCAAAGCATACATCAATCATCTAGTAGCAAGTAACAGCTAGCTCAATAATCACCTGAGACAAAACATGCTTAAAGTGTCAACCAAAAAGGTTGAGTGAAATTCATAGGTTTATAAATAATATCCAAAGTTTTAGACCACAAGATTTATTTTAAAGTTGATCAATATAGATATATCAATCTAAAAGTGTTGCTGCAGTTTGTAATATCGCTACTAAACAAGTTTACCCTATGACACCTTGTACTGTCAGTGTCGTGGAATTATTATTATGTAACCAAAGACCAACGGTCGAATGGTTAGAGACGTTACTCTCAATAGGCCTACTCAGAATAATTAAGTTTGTATTTAAACGTAGCAATTGACGATATTACGGTAGGGATTTAGCATGAATCAAAGCATGACAGCATAGTTAACAATTTAGTACTAGTGTCTAAGCGTAAAACAGTTATAAAATAAGCATGTGTCTCACCTAAAAGTTATAAATAGTTAAGTAAATAGTAAAAGTGGGGCTACGAAAATCACCTTAGTAGCACACAAGAGTATTCCACGAAAGAATTGAACAGAAGGACGTGACCGAGATCTCAACCTAGAGATAGCACGTATGATCAGACATTGCCTAACAGACAATAGTATATAGTACTATATTGATAGTAATGGTTCACTAAAGAATTTCCATTTTCGGAAAGTTACTATTTATGAAAAGTTTCCACTTATAGTAATTTTCCAATTTTAGAAAGTTCGGGTTAATCTTTAGCAAGACGTTGTACAACTTTACTCAAACTTTGTTGCTATCAAATAAGTCAGGAATGACCAGATGTAACCGGGGGCCCAGGATTCTTGACCAGAATCTAAGTCATGGCATTCGACATCCACAAGCTTACCCATAAATGGCAACCTAGACATCATTCACTTACGACCGTGAGTAGCGATGAAGTTCACATGAATTGTACATTATCTTTGATTAACCTTCACTTTAGGTGTATACACACAACGAATTATTAATGTACTTAATAATTATATATGTGATAATATAACCTAAGTATTATTTAATATTTAGTTATTATACCTTAGTATGTCTTTTATTTATTAAATATAATTACCTTTAAATAAATACCTAAATTACTTCAAAAATAATAGTGTTTTATTAATCGGACATTGTCTAAAAATATCTAAATAATTAATTAAATATGTAAAAACTATATACATAATTTTTATAGTCTTACTTAATCATATAGATTAGTAGAAAATTTTAAGAAAACGTTTTTGTTATATTTTTGTATTTATTTTTGTTCTTAATTTATTTACAAAACAAGTTTAATTCTACATATTTACTAAATAAACCCAAACAATTATTTTTATAATTTTTATAAGTTTCTATCAGTCTAATAACCTGTATAAAATTTTTTAAAAAAAATAGTTTTTAATATTTTATATTTATTTTTAATTTACCTTCTAATTACATAATAATAGAGTTTAATTATATAATAATTACCAATTCAACCTAAGTAATTATTTTTATAATTTTTACAAATCTATATAAGTTTTATAAACTCAGAAAAAAATTATATATATTTTATTTTTGGTTAAAAGTATTTATTACAAATTTTACATTGTTTTTACGTTTAAACACTACATAATTCATATTTAATTATAAATAATATTTCATAAATTATCAAAATTATTTTTATACATCATAATACTTATAATACTAATTATAACATATAAACATAATTAATTTTGAATTTTAAAAAGAATATAAAATAAATATAAATATAATCGACAATATTAAAAAAAAAAATAAAAATAGAAAGTACCTCAAATTTTTTTCAATGTTTTGAGAGAACAACTTAAGTTTTTGTTTTTGGCAAGAAAATATGAATGAGGATCCATGTATTTATAGGTAAAAATGGTTGGTGAAAAGAAAAAAAATTTAATAAAATAAAGGTGCCAATTTTGACAAAATAATAAAAACATGTTAAAAATGTTTTTAATAAGTTTTTGTTTTTGAAAATATTTAGTCAAAATTCATGGGCTCATTATTTAATTTATAAAAAAAATCTTATTTCTTTTTTTTATAAGCTAAAAATATAAATAATGATTAAAATAACTTATCATTTAATTAATAATTATGTTACATATAGTTTTATATATAATACACATTAATATTAATATTAACTAAAGTTATTTTATATAATTAGTATAAACTTTAGTTAACAAAACGTGTCGACAAAAAAAAATATTTAATCAACGTCGAATTTAATCATATATTAAGTATGGATAACAACCCTAGGGGAAAATTAGTCAATTCAAGTATGGAAATATGAGGGTTGTTATATTAGGGAATATAGATAACTTAGAAAATAGATACATATATATTTTGAAGTAGAATTTAAAATATTATATGAGTTAATTAATTATGTAAAATAAAATAAAAATAAGATATTATAATAATTATTATTTAAAGCATAACTATATATAAATAAAGTATATTAAAAAAAGTATTAAATGATTGTAATACTCGTTGAATGATTCGTTTATTATTTAGAGAAGTTTAAATTCAAACTTATGTGATTTTAGAATAAACGGTGATCCGAAAATGAGTTCTATAAATTTTAAGCTTATTAAAAATATATTTAGAAACTATCTGTTAAGTTTTGACACGTTTTATATTTTACCCTGGACCGAGCGCGGACAGTTGATTTAATTTTTATTTAATAATTAATGACCAATTTTATACCATAATGATTAAAATAAATAATTATATTTAAATTAAAAATTTGGGAATTTTTCGAAGACTCTTATTCATCACTGAGTAAACAGCGGAGCGCGATATAATACTCTTTGATAACTGTCAGCACATAATTCTAATTTTGATGGCTGCTAACTATTAGGAACTATTCGGTTAACTAATTTATCGATTGATTGAAGCTTGATTTCTGTTAAAATATATATTATTATATTTATCTTGCAACATGTTATAATATATATCTTTTTAGTTCACTGATTTCTTGTTAGTGGGACATGAATGGCCATCTAATTCAAATTCATGTAATATATATATATATATATATATATATATATATATATATATATATATATATATATATATATATATATATATATATATATATATTCACTTCTTGTTTGCTTTTTCGACATCTTCTTCTACACAAACAAAACCATCCTATTTAACAAGACCCACCACCATTACTTTATCTAATTTACACTATTTTATTTTCTGTATACTATTGCTTGATGAAAACCCATCAACATTTTTACAATTTTCTTATGATACATGATATATATATCTCTATATGTATTGCTTCCGTTTCTTGATTAAACGGTACCATTTCTTAACCAAGTAACAAAATCATTTACCACTTCTTGAGTACAAACCTACTTGAAGGAATACTCACTACTTTTAATTACTGTTTCTCTTTATGTTCGGTTAACACATCATAAACCCACCACCCAACCGTGTTCTTGCATTCGTCAACCCACCATAGTGAACCATCTCAACCGCCACCTCCTACCTTAAACCACCCACTAAAAACCACCATAAACATTCACTATTACTACTGCCATTTCTGTCATTACTGCAGCTGCTTTTGTAAGTTGTAATGATGTTGTTGCAGCTGTCAAACAGACCCAAACACCCTTTTGTCGCTACTACTGCAGCAACTTCAACCGATGTATTGTTTTTCTTTCTGTTTTCCATTTAAAACGAAACCCACCAACCACACTGCTACAACTTGCAACTTATTTACTTACATCCGCTACTGTAACCTATATGTTTTTGCTTCTGTTACGTTCGAAGACTACCCAAACATGTTACTATCTTGCGGCTACTATTTGACCTGTCCAGGCTGCTGCACGAGGGCACTGTTATAGCTGTAACTGTGATGTCTATTGACGAAAATGATGATAGAGCTGTAGGAATGACGAGTAGCGATGGAGAAGATGATGCGATGGTGATAGCATATGAATGTTGAAGATGATATTGTAATGAAGATATGATCATGCGTTGTTGAAAACCATATAATGAACTAGCACGATTATGATCGTGATACGATGAAAATGTGATCGAATTAATGTTGATGGGTTACGAATATAAGGATGACATTTTTGTGATAATGAATTTGTGTGTTAAAGAATGATGATTTAGGTGAGGAAGACGTTGTACATAATAATGAAAATGATACCCAGATCGTGATGATACAGGGAACCTGCAATCTATTTTTTTTTCTGTTAATGGGCTTCTTTACTTCGTGATTGTGGGCTAATAAACATTTAAGTTTATTAAACTACTGTTGGGCCAAGGGAATTTGGGCCGTAACTTGCATAATGAACTAGTTAATTTGGGTCGAGGGAAAAGGGTTAAATAAATTCGGGTAGTACATATTTACGAAAAAGAGAGACGGATGGTTGGTTAAGGTTGTGGTCGAGGAACAAGAGGTCGCGGGTTCGAGCCCCGTCTTGGGAATTTTTTTTATAAAGCTTTCAAAAGGGTGTAACCTCTTATTTTTTTTATTTTATTATTATTATTATTATTATTATTATTATTATTATTATTATTATTATTATTATTATTATTATTATCATGGTAACATAAATACAATGATTTATATTATTATCACTTTTGTTAAATAAGTGACATTAGTAAGTATGGTTAATGTTATTATTAGTATTGATCTAAGTATTATGATGAGTAGGATTACTAATAGTTATCGTTATTATTATCATTACTCTTAATATATTAAAAGTATCATTATCATTGATCACCTTAATAGTATTATCATTATCGTCAATATTAGTATAAGTACTATAACTATTAATATTATTATTATTACTAATAAAAGTATTAACTATCAAATATTATTATTATTATTATAACTATAGTTACAATCATAATTATTATTGTTATTATGGTTAAGTTAATTATTAGCATTACTAAAAAAAATGTAATTACATACTATTATCATTAAAATGAATATTATTAATATCATATTTATCATTATTATTGTTATAAGTATCATCATTAATATTTATTATTATCATTATGATTATTATTATCTGTACTGTCACTATTAAAAATTTACTACCATTACTATCAATTTAATAAAGCTATCAATAAAACTATCTGTATTATTATTATAATTATTATCAATAATATCAGTATTATTGTTAGTATTATTATTATTGGTATTATCATTAAGTTAACAAACAAAATATATTTATAAAATGAATATATATATATATATATATATATATATATATATATATATATATATATATATATATATATATATATATATATATATAATGACATATATAGGCTATAAACATAAAAATTATATCACTAATAATAAACACATATATATATATTTGTTCGATTACAATTATGTATATTAATAAATATACAAATGATATAGGTTTGTGAATCCGAGGCCAACCCTGCATTGTTCAATATAGTCATATGTGTTTTTACTACAAAATACATTAGGTGAGTTCATTTGCTCCCTTTTACTCTTTATATTTTTGGGACTGAGAATACATGCGCTGTTTTTATAACTGCTTTATTAAATGCTTTTGAAATATATTTTGAACTGCGAATACATGAAATGCTTTTATAAATGTTTGACGAGATAGACACAAGCAAAACATTCCTCGAATGAATTATTATGCAGACAGAAGTTCTGCGGATTACTATTGAATTATGTGGACATGATAATTGCCACCATTGAATTATGTGGACATGATAATTGCCACCATTGAATTATGTAGACATGATAATTGTCACCATTGAATTATGTGGACATGATAATTGCCACCAGTTGATGTGAATGTTATATATCGAGAGAATGATTTTATACACAAGTTATGTGTATGTTATTTTTGTGCACAAGATATGTGTACGGTTATTATGATTTATGAAAATGGTTTCGTACACGAGAAAGATGTACTGTATTTAAAAGATATAGCATGTATATTACAGGTGGGTATAGGATTCGGGCCCATTTGTACCATGCAGCATTTAAATTTTGTGGTCTATCAAAATGATGAATTTTATTGTTTTATGATAAACTTATGAACTCACCAACCTTTTGGTTAACACTTGAAAGCATGTTTATTCTCAGGTATGAAAGAAACATTCCGCAGTGCATTTGCACATTTTAAAGACATTATTTGGAGTCGATCATCGCAATGGAACCAGATGTTGGTGACTTCGTCCAGATGGATTACGACGGGTCCTTTCAAGTGAGATGTCCGGAAGTGGTTGTGAGCAAGAGAAAGTTGAGGGTGGTGATGACCTTTTAAATCTCTCGATATCCATATATATATATATATATATATATATATATATATATATATATATATATATATATATATATATATAGAGATTCATATATCTTATATGTAATAATTATAATATTAATAATAATTAATGATTAATAATAATTATGTAGTGATAATAATATATTCAATATGAATTGACATCAAACAGAAAGTGAAAAAAAAAAAAGTAATGGGTGTTTGTGGTAAGATTCGCACTAGACACAGTAAGAGAATTAATATATTGCAAGTGGGTTAGAAAAATCAATCGGTGGTAATATGATTGAGTTGGTGTTTGAAGAAAATTTATGTGTATTCATATGCATGTATTATAAATGATAATGATGTGTAACTGAAAGTGAGACATTGAATAAATAATCCCAATCAATTAAGCATAGTTAAAATCATGATTTCAATCTAAAACAGTGATCAAATAATATTAATGATATATTAATAATTATAATATAAAGACGTGTGACATGTTACTTGGCATCATTTACGGACTGGATTTCGTACTTCGTCGTTAATCAGTGGTGGATAAAAGTCCTCTGAAAAATCCCATATTTTTAAATTAAATATATTTATTTATTTTGGTCATTATGGTATAAAATTCAATCATAAATTATTAAACAAAAATAATCTCACTGCCCACTCACGATCCTGAGTAAAATATAAAAAGTGTTGAAATTTATTAATTAGTTTCTAAATATATTTTTAATAAGCCTCAAATTTATTTGACTCATTTTTGAATCACCGTTTATTTTAAAATCATGTAAGTTTGAATTTAACTTGGTTAATATCCATCGAATGGCAATCGAGTGTTACCGTCGTTTACTATATAGATTCGAAATCACAAAATATATATTTAATATACTTTATTTATATATATAGATATGTTTTAAATAATAATTATCATAATACCATATTTTTATTTGATTTTACATAATTAATTTTAATACAACAACATATAATACTTAAAGTTAATTTCCAAATTATTATATTTATATATACATATATTTTTAAATACACACAAATCTATGTACAATTATCTGTTTGTGAATCGTAGAAATTGGTCTAGGTCAATTGAATACATGAACATAGTTCCAAAAATTTTGAGACTCAACATTATAGACTTTGCTTATCGTGTCGAAATCAAGTAAAGATCAATTTTAAATTTGGTTGAAAATTTCTGGGTCGTCACATAAATGTTATCACATAATATAATATTGTATATTATATTAAATGTAATTACCAGTATAGTTGTTACATTATTACATTCCATATTAATAATATTATTAAAACTTATTATATGAAATTGGATACATTTGAGTTATTATAATTACTAATATTATTGTTATCATTGTTAACATCATTGTTAACATCATTGTTATTATTATAACCAATAGTAAACTTGCAATTTTAATTATGATGATTAATATTAGTGATATTATTAGATATAAATATTATATTGAAAATTAAAAATAATTAATATTATCATTTATAAGATTATTATTATCATTGTTATAATTATTATTATAGTTTTTATTATATATTATTAATGTTAGTATTATTATTATTAATATAATTATTGTTATTATTATTATTATCATTATTAATATTAGTATTTTATTTTTATTATTATTATTATTATTATTATTAGTATTCTTATCAAAATTAATAATATTAATGGATTTTATTAATAAATTGATATCAGTAATTTATTTAATATAACACATATACAAATACAGATATATATATATATATATATATATATATATATATATATATATATATATATATATATATATATATATATATATATATATATATATATATATATATATTAAAGACTAATTATATATATTATATAAAGGCAGGTACATAAGCGTATTTATTTTATATAACTATCTGAACCTTTATGTATATTTTTTTTTCTTTTTTCTTTTCTTCTTATTATCTATACTTCCTGTTACATCCGTGAAGATGTCGACTGTTAGCAACCCTACCATAAGTCCTTGATCAATTATTGTTTTTATGGAATCCGTCTGTCGAACATCATGATTTAACCCACTCTGCGAATTGATTTAAAGAATCAGAGGCTTTATTTTTTTATTTAATTTTTTTTAGCGAAATATATGTTCTTATTAATTTTCTTCATATTTTGATTTCGAACCATTTAACAAAATCAAAAAATGCAGAAAGGTTAGAAATCTTTCTTTGAATCTATCTGTGAAATCTTAACTCTCAAATCTTTATATCGATCTTGAATTTTTAATTCAAAGTTGAAATTCAAAAAGTCAAAGGTTTTATTTATCATGAAATTCGAACTCTGTGTAATGTTTCAGGATCAATTGAGGTTATAGAAAGTTTATAGGAATAAAATGCAACCTACTTCCTGTTGTAAACAATGGCCAAAACGTTCTTAAAAATCAAAAGCAAAATTTTTTTTTGTTAACAACAGCGACGGCCATGGAAGCTGTTTCTATTTTTTTATTTATTTTATTTAAAGTATATAACTCAACACATATTATTTATGATTCAATATAAAGTTGTAATCAAATTCGTGTTTCACTGTATTGAAATTGGGTCGATTTTGAATTGGTCATAAGGATGAAGATGGTGAACAACATAAACGGTATATATCTATATTAGGATGGTATTCTTGCCTCGTTCAATTCTTTTTAGGAAAACGTTCTTTGAAAGGGTATATATTTTTTTACTTTCATTTTCTTTATTATTATTATTATTATTATTATTATTATTATTATTATTATTATTATTATTATTATTATTATTATTATTATTATTATTATTATTATTATTATTATTATTATTATTATTATGTCTATTATTACTATTATTGTTATTATTATTGTTATCATAATTATAATTGGTATAACTATTATTATTATTATTATTATCATTATTATTAATCTTATAAGAATTATTAATGTATTTATTATTGTTAAAGTTATCACTTAAGTATTATTATAGTTATCTGCAGCAATGTTAATCAAAGTAATATTATTTAGTATTATTGTTATTATCACTAAATATTATTATTAGTATGATTAATTATTAATATAAGAATTATTATTATGATTAGGATTACGAATTTAAGTCATAGAAACTGTAGTCATAAGTTAGAGATTATATACGAAACTTATGATTAATCTGATTTGTATTATTATTAACACTGTTATTATTATTAATATTTTTTTTATTATTATCATTATCATTATCATTATTATTATTATTATCATTTTACTAAAAGTATTATTTTAATTAAAAATTATCATTTTATTAAGATTACCATTTGTACTACTATTATTATTACTATTATTATCATTATCATTCTTATCAATGCTAGTATCATTACAAATAGATATTTTTATTTTAAAAAATGCATTACAATAAAATTAATATTACTTACCGTTATATTGTTATTGTTATAATGAAAATCACTAAACTATATAAATATATATATATATATATATATATATATATATATATATATATATATATATAATGTATCAGTTAATACTTAAATATATATTGTTATCATATATAAACCCTCGTATATATTTTTATTATTAGCACATATTAAATAATGATAAATATTAGTTATATAATATATATAAATTAAATATATTAAATTGATCTAAATAACCTATGATATAACAAATATATTATTAATAATAATATATAAACTTGCTCGATAACAATTACATGTTTTAATAATTATACAATTGATATAGGTTCGTGAATCCGAGGCCAACCATGCATTGTTCAGTTTCGTCATGTGTATTTTTACTACAAAATACAGTAGTGTGAGTTTCATTTGCTCCCTTTTTAAATGCTTTTGCAATATATATTTTTGGGACTGAGAATACATGCGCGTTTATAAATGTTTTGTGAAATAGACACAAGTAATCGAAACTACATTATATGGTTGAATGATCGAAGCCGAATATGCCCCTTTTGCTTGGTAGCTTAAGAATTAGTAAACCAGACTACTAATTGACGTGAATCCTAAAGATAGATCTATTGAGCCTAACAAACCCCATCCGTTGTAGCGGATGCTGTCATACTTCGATGTTGTTTTATCATGTCCGATGGATGTCCCAGAATGATAGGGGATATTCTTATATGCATCTTGTTAATGTCGGCTACCAGGTGTTCAATCCATATGAATGATTTTTGTCTCTATGCATGGGGCGTATGTTTATGAGAAATGGAAATATGAAATCTTGTGGTCTATTAAAATTATGAAATGATTATTTATGATAAACTAATGAACTCACCAACCTTTTTGGTTGACACTTGAAAGCATGTTTATTCTCAGGTACAAAAAAAATCTTCCGCTCTGCATTTGCTCATCTTAGAGATATTATATGGAGTCATTCATGACATATTTCAAAATACGTTGCATTCGAGTCATTGAGTTCATCAAGAATATTATCAAGTCATTTATTTTTTAGATATATTATGAAATGGTATGCATGCCTGTCAACTTACGATGAAATGAAAGTTCGTCTTTTAAAAACGAATGTAATGTTTGTAAAATGTATCATATAGAGGTCAAATACCTCGCGATGTAATCATATGTTATTGTATTCGTCCTTATGGATTAGGACGGGTTGCTTCACCAGTAAGTTTGTCATCAGCTGGCTCAGCACAATTGGAACTCGAACACGAAAGGGAATCAGTTGGTTTAATTTTTCTGAGACTATTTTTAGTGATTTCCCTTTTAATACATCTTTCTTTTGGAGTCATGTAGTAGATGCTTGAGGGGTCAGTAGTCTCATCAATTGAGGTACTGGCTTCTCTTGCTCTAACTTCATCCTCCAAAATCTCTTTCATGGCAGGTGGTGGGGACACAGCAGGTCTAACAAAATTATTTGTCAAGACCTTTTTACCCTTAACTATCTTGGCAAAAGTATTTGGCAAGATAGCTTCAGGATCAGTTTCAAGAATTGGGTCCATGAAAGTAACTTCTGCAATAGCAGCAGCAGCATAGTCACCAGCAAAGAAAGCTTCAACTTGGGCAGGCACCTACTCGTTAACACACTTGGCTGTGCGTTGAGGAGATGTACACCACAAAGCGAGAACCTTTTTAAGATTATCCAGCTGGTTCTTGACTTCTGCTGCCTCAACGTGAAGAGACTTTAAAGCAAAGTTTTATTTTTCAAGTTTGGAAATATCATCTTTACAGATTTTAATTTCATCATTTTTGCTTTTAAGTTGCTCATTTAAAGATTTGTTGTCAGTTTTCAAAACTTCTTCGCGTTTGCTGCCTCTACATAAGTCAACTCTTAGGTAGTCAAACATTTCGACTTTTTTTATCATCAGTATAAGTTCAAAATTTATCAACCTTATACATCAATTCAGTTTTCCATTGAGGTGAATCTCTTTTCTGATCAGCTTCCCTCATATCAGCCAAAAACTTACTACCACTATCATCCTCATCAGACTCCTTGACCTCCTTGGCCATTAAACACAGCTTTTTATTAGAAGCATAACCAGCACCATCATTATCAGTATCACTATCAGAGGATGACGACGAGATGGTTTCATCCCAATCATGATGCTCAGCATCTAGAACCTTTTCTGACTTTTTACCCTTCTTATCAGTCTTAGCACTTTCCTTCATCTGAGCTTTCATAGCTTTATACTTGTTCTTGTACTTATCAGCTTTTGAAAAAGAGTTAGCATGTGAAGTTGAAGGTTTCCTGGACATGCATTCAGCAGCAAAATGTCCAACCTTCCCATACTTATAACACTCAGATTTAGGACCCTTGACTGACTTGCTGCTATACCTAGCACTCAGTTTCTTACTCTCTTTGTATGACTTGCTGGTTCTATTACGATTGAACCTTTTGAACTGCCTAGCCAGCAAAGCCATACCTTCAGCAAACCCTTCTACATCACTTTCATCATCACTGCTTTCTTCAGACCCAATACCACTATCCATATCACTCTCAGCTGTCTCTTCTTCTGCCAACAAGTTTTGAGCCAGTAAAGCCTTTTGAGCTTTCTTTTTAGCAGCAGCAATAAGAGCAGTATCATCTGTCTTAGAAGATTTTGAAGTGGTGGGGGTAGACCTAAAGTTTTCTTTCAAGTTAAGTTCAAATTTAGCCTCTGCCTTCTCATGGTTCCATAGTGAACTGCAAAGAGAAGACATGTTAAAGTTCTTTAAGGTCTGAGTGGTTCTTAAAGGGTCAGTAACAGATTTCCATTTAGTAGGCAGTGAATCAATGAATTTGTTTACTTGTTGAAATTCAGTATAGGTGACATTCAAAGTGATCAGGTCTGCAATCAAGGAGTTTAACCTAATGAATGTTTGCTTAAGGATTTCATTTTTGTAGGCAAAGAACATTTCATAATCTCTTTTTAAAGTAATCATTCTGTTCTGCCTTACTTCTCCCATACCCTCATAGGTGACATCTAGATAGTCTAACATAAGCTTGGCATTAGATTTTCACTTAATCAGTTTGAACAGTGGGTTAGGAAAAGTTATAGCTAACAGGGTTCTGATTTTAGGGTCAAGTCCAACACGACATTTATCCTCTGCATCCCATCTAGAAGGAGTGAGAATAACCTCTCTGCCAGGAACAGCAGGAGTGTCAGCTGTAGCTGGAGCACTACCAATAGTCTCAGTGGGAATAAATGGACCATCTGTGGCAATACCAGACATGAGTGGGTCAATAGACTCAAGGTGAAGCATGAATCTTGCCTTCCAAGTTTCATACTCATCTTCATCAACTTTGGGTGGTCTATTGGATGATCCATTTTCAAGGTAAGCTGTATTTGAATATGCAGCCATGAGAGAATTCAGATCCAAGATATTAATTATCAAGACTGACGCTCTGATACCAGTTGTTGGTCCCTTGATAACAACAGGAGTATTGTAGGGGGGGTGAATACAATTTCTTTTAATTAACTTAACAGTTAAACACGATTCGTATTCAAGCATGTAAATTAAATAGAGACACAAGTGATTTTCAACGGTTAATCTTTATTGATTGAATCATAAAGAATCACAACTATCCTTGGCGGAATGATAGTTGGTTGATACAGATTACCTAGAATATAGCTAAGAGGTAAACTAAAAGCTATTACACGTTTTTGACTCTAAATAAATAAACCCACACCACTAGTTGTTACAATAGTGGATACAATAATTTATAGTAGTCATATTAACCATGTAATTGTTCTATTGTCTACTGGTACATTGGATGTCTGTACTTGTGGGGACAACTGCATCAGAGAGCATGCTCTCCTCTTTCCTCTTTGGTAGCTATTTGCAGGAACACCCCAATTCGGTTTGGCACCAATATTTGATTAAACAAATAGAATGTTGTGTTCCCTAGGTGTTAACAAAGTATAACCCATGTCTGCACATGCGTTAAACTTCTGCATTCCCATGTGGTCTTATAAGGTCACTTGTCAGCCGTCGACGCGTGTCCTTTTCTGTTCAACTTTGTCTTTGACTTCTGTTAAATAGTACAATTGATGTAGACCACTCGGGAAACTACTATGCTTATAATGGAGCATAGCTGTCTTATGTAGTAAGCTGCATTCCAGCTGTGCTGGTTCTTCATTGCTGAGACACTTGATATTCTTGAACTGCTGAGTACACATCCTGTGCTGATTGAAGAACACTGTCTACCTTGTACTGGTAGACTGAGCAGCAAATTACACTAGACACAGCAATATTTGCTGTGTATACGTAAACAAACTTGTGCTGGCTGCACATAACATTTTAGTGCAAATAAATTACAGTTTTTTCATAATTAAATCCTTAATCATTTTGGGGACTCAACAACTCACTATACGATATTTTGTAGTATAATATGCATACGATGAAACTAAACAATGCAGGGTTGGCCTCGGATTCACGAACCTATATCAAGTATATATATTAACACACACAATCGAACAAATTTATATATATATATATATATATATATATATATATATATATATATATATATATATATATATATATATATATATATATATATATATATATATATATATATATATATATATATATATATTATTAGTGATATAATTGTTATCTTAATAAATTAAATGTTTATATATTAATATCGTAATATTTACATTTTAAAAGTTTTAGTTATATAATATTTATTATATCATTACATTAATAAATTAAATATATTTATTTTATATACTTTAAATACTAATATTTATAATTGAATTATCACAATACATTTATTAATATAAATATAGTAAATATTCATTAAAATATTTTTAATACATGATTTATATCAATATGTTTAAATATACAAAGTTTTAATATGTTAATATTTTAAATAAATACAAATGATATTATATATAATTATATAAAACATATTATATTATATTATTAACAAATATTTGTATACTTATTAATCTGTCATTTTGAGAATATATATTTATATATTTACAAAAAATTATATTCAATATATATTGTATCTATTAATAAAAAAAATATATGTAAAATTTATATATTTATTTTCTATTAAAACCATGTTCATATATATAGAGAGTTTACTTATTCGTATACGCATTGTTTTAAATAACAACTTACATCATTATATACCTATACTTCTACATATGTCACATTAGTATTTATTATACATATCGTTGTTATATCCATGGTATTATCTTAATATATATATCATAACTCTAATCTTACATAATACACTCATAATCATATATTATCTTATACTTATATTTATTTTCATTATTAACTTTTAAACCATATTAATTTATTTAGTAATTTAATCATCTTTTATATCCTATAATCATAACCATAATATTAATAATAATACTAATAATAATAATGTTAATAATAATAATATTTATAATAATAATAATAATAATAATAATAATAATAATAATAATAATAATAAAAATGATAATAATCATAATAATACTAAAAATCAAATTATACCATATCATATACATCATCATCATGGAATGATCATCATCTCCAACATCGTGATCATTATCATCAACGCATCCTCCTTCATCATCGAATACCATCATTATATCATCACGGTTTCATCATCCTCATATCGTGATTTATAAACATCATCATTATTTTCACGATCACGTCTTTACTATCAACACAACATAGTTACCCGCCATCATTATCAAATTAGTAACCATATCATCATCATTAAATCATCAACCTCATCATATATATCAATATCATCAATCATCTTGTCACCATAAATATCATAACCTCGTTACCATTATCATACGATATTAAAACACTATCACGATCCCATCATTAACGAGCATCATCTTTCTCACCTCGTCACCTCGTTGTGTAATACATTAGTCACCATTATTCTTACAATTGTTTATCGTTACAAACATAAGGGTTTTGATTTGAAGAGTAATAGAAATTTAGCAACAGCAGGAACAATGGTTTAAAGGGGTCTGATGATTTTGGGTTTCGGTCTGAGCAGGAACAAAGAAACAGAAACGATGGCTTTGAAATTTGTGGCCCAAGTTGCAGCCCAGTTATGTTAGCCCATAAACAAGCTAGTTTAAATGACCCAATTTTAATACGTTTGGATTTTATAACAGGAACCAGAACTAGTCGCAATCAAAACATCTTTACATCTCATCTTAACATCATCATCAACATACCGAAATCACCATCATTATCATCACAGCAACATCTTCGTTTTCAGTTTAAAAGAACAGAAATAAAATAAATTGCAGCAGCAATAGTACGTAGCAATACACAATGATGATGGTGATTATAATGTAGAAATAGAAAGAAAAGGAGTTTGTGTGGCAGTTTGTTTATGGGTTTGGTGAAATTCTCAACCGGAACAGAAACATAAAAAGAAAATAACAGCAGGAGCTTATGAAGGTGATGATGAACAGTGGTGGTTTAAGGTGATGATGGGTTGGTGATTCAGTGGTGTTGCAACGGAGCAGAAAAAAATAATATCACAAGAGTTCATTGGTGGTTTAACATGGGGAAGGTGGTGGCGTTCGCGGTTTAAAACAGAAAATAAGGGTGGTGAATGGTGATCACGATCGTGGTTGATGGGGATTAAATGGATGGCGGATGGTTGTGATCAAAGGTGGTAAGGGTGGTGTGTGGTGCCGAGTTGTTGATGGTGGCCGAAAGTTGAAGATGGCCAGTGGTGGAAGCACAAGTTGATGAGTGTTATGCATATATCAATATATGCTGTAAGTATGTATATAAAGAAAAATCGGAGATAGTTTAATATAAATAATTTAATAATAATAATAATTATAGTTATATATTATAAATCAAGTGAATGTGAAAAGAGAACGTGCATCTCATACAGTTAGCAGCCTCCCAATTGTCAATATATGCCGACAGTTTATCCCGGAATGCTATATCTTGTCCATTGCTAAACAGCTAACGTATAAAAGTGTTCCTAAAAATCCCAAATTTTGAGATTAAATATTTTTAATTATTTCACTCATTAACTGTCTGAAACCTGATAAAAAAGGTTCTATAATTATTTATTTTATGTTCCAATTATTATGTACGGAGTACTAATATTTAAACTTAAAAAGGTAAAAAATATTTTTTAACAACTCTAAGGTCTTCGTAATCAATTTACAGTCCAACTTTTTATTTTAATCCTTCATGAACATGTATTACATCTATATTAAAACTAACGAAACACCAACCGAGTGTTACTGACGTTTATTAATTAGGCTCGAAATCATAAACTACATATTTAATATACTTTATATATATATATATATATATATATATTTACACACACACACATATGTTTTAAATAATAATTATTGTAACATCCTATTTTTATTTTATTTCACATAATTATTTATAACAACATATAATATTTCAAATTACATTTTCCAATTATTATTTATATGTATATATATATACACACAAATCTATTTACAATATATATATATATATATATATATATATATATATATATATATATATATATATATATGTATGTATGTTTTAAATAATAATTATTGTAACATCCTATTTTTATTTTATTTCACATAATTATTTATAACAACATATAATATTTCAAATTACATTTTCCAATTATTATTTATATGTATATATATATATATACACACAAATCTATTTACAAATACTTGTTCGTGAATCGTCGAAACTGGTCGAGGTCAATTGAATATATGAAACAGTTCAAAATTTTTGAGATTCAACCTAACATACTCTGCTTATCGTGTCAAAAATATTAAATCGTATTGAGAGTTTGGTTTAAAATTGGTCGAAATTTTCCGGGTCGTCACAGACACTTTGATAAAGACTTTTGAAGAATTAATCACTAATTTTCAGCTTACGCTTAAACGATTGACCACTAAAGTTGATAGAGAGTGTAGTGAGTTTGATGCCCTAGTAATCACTAGAGAAGGGAAGGAAACAATTGTCAATATATCCATACAAGATTTTTCCAATAAGGAACCTGTGCCAATTGACACAGTCGTCAATCCACCGGAACCTATCTCTCCTAAGGCCCCTGAAATTATTCCACGCGCCCGCATACCTTTCCCAGGTAGGCTTAAGAAGGAAAAACAAGAAGCGTAATTCGCTAAGTATTGGGATATTATTAAGAATTTGCATTTGAATGTACGACTAGTAGATGCTTTAGTAGAAATGCCAAACTGCGCTAAATTTTTCAAAGAACTGCTTTCACACAAAGAGAGATTAAGAGAGATAGTTAGCTTGCCCTTAAGTGAAGCATGCTCGTTAGTGTTACAACATGGAATTCCCCCTAAGTTAGGAGATACAGGAAGATTTACGGTACCTTGCTACCTACAAGATATCCAAATTAGCAATGGGTTAGCTGTGATGACCCAGAAATTTCCGACCAAATTTAAAGTTAATCTTTATATGTTTCTGACACGATAAGCAAAGTCTGTAATGTTGAGTCTCAAAATTTTTGAAATTATATTCATGTAATCAATTAACCTTTGATTGTGCTCAACGATTAACGAACATTTATGTGTATATAGATATGTATATATAATATATACACTTGTTAATTGAAAACATTAACAAAGTATTAGATATGTAATACTTTACATGAACGTATTTGATTTCGATATAAGTTTATTATATTTATCAATAAGATTAAAAGATATTTACAAAGTCTCTTATGGACCATGTTATTGTTATGAGTCTCTGTTACGAGGTTCACGTTGATTTGAGAAATCTTTTCTTTTAACGGTATTCAGAAATAATGGTAAAGTGATCTTCGAGTAAGAACAAAGTGTCACTTAACGAGAGGTAGACAAAAGTTAGTGGAGAATTGAATTTCATAATACTTGTTTGATCTATTTTCAAAAGTGCGAAAATGTTTCTCGATATAATAGAACTTGTTATTAAAATGTCTTTGTTAAATAACGTAAGTTGGAATATTGGTTGTTAGATATATAAATAACTTGCAACGTGTATTTAAAACGTGTTTATGTATATTAAAAATATATGATTTCAAATTAGTTAAGTAAACGATAGTAACACTTGTTTATTTGATTCGATTGATATTAGGATATATTATTTAGAAAGTTTTAACATCAAATCAAGTTTTAAAGTGTAATCGTTAAGTGTTATAATATTTTCTAAACGATTTTAAAATGAACTTTAATTAACTTGGAAAAATTAATTATTTTATTATTAATTTCAATTACATATTATACGTATAAATTTATATTTCTAAATGAAGATATATAATATTAATTTAGTTATAAGACGTGTCGATTTAAAATAATACTTTTATATATATTAGTAAATATCGGGACGTTGATTTTAGAAGCAAGTGACCAAAACACTCGAACGTTCAAATTACATATAGAGTGATATAGTTTATTGACAATTTAAGTCTATTTATTGATAAAGGTACACGTTGCGTATAGTTTAGTGTTAGTTTTCTAAGCGTACGAATTAACGTTCGAAAAACCGGAACCGAGTCATGGGTCGAGTGACAACCTACAAGTCAATGAAACTAAATTTACAAGTCAACTATACACGTGAATATTATATAATATATAATTAATTAAATAAATATATATATTATAAATTAAAACGAGTGTCGGCAGCCTCAATAATTTGAATGTGAGTTGGCAAACAAAGCCATGCGATCGCATGGCTAGACCTCATTAACCCCATACAATCACATGGGGGCTGATGGTTGGTAAGGTACTATAAAATGCTCGATTTCTGGCTCAGTATGCACACACTCTATCTCTTTATCTCTCACGATATATATACATATACATTTATATTTATATTATTATTATTATTATTATTAATATTAAGATTATTAATATTAATCTTATTATTATTAGTATTAGTATTAGGAGTGATATTATTATTATTATACATAAAATATTACGACGAAGTCATGCGCGAGTTATTTCAAAACGGGTTTTTTGAGCGGGATAGAACTAAGGAAAGTATGGGTTATAATTATGGAGGTTATGGATATGGATCGGGGGTATGCTCGTGGGGTCAATCTAGTGTTTATCATCTTCGTTGCATCTACGTACTTTCCTGCAATATTGAATCTCAATATTGATACGTGAGCACTCATATCCTATTTTTATATCTTAATAGTGTATCCCTGACTAGTGCTCGAGTATGTAGCGACCCGACAAAATCATCATTGACGGTGCCATCTACGTAGGTCGCATTACGTGGTTGTAAGTCTTTTAAAATAACGTTTGACCAAAAATATGTCGCATTCATTTCAAATGTAAGGATTGTTTCAAAGTTTACCAGAATAGTTCAACCACAAGTTACGTTATAAGTACAAATGAAACCAATGCGACACAATTTAAAAGTAGCCAAAAGACGCTCCATGTATGCATATATACTCGACATCCAATGCAAGTATTGAAATAATGACGGAAGCATGTATCACAAAACGTTCAAGGACCTGGGAAAAACATAGAAAATATGTCAAAGAAAACGTTGGTGAAATCATAGATTTAAGTAAGTAAGTAAGTACAAATGAACCACAAGATTTATAACATTGAAATAATAGTAAACCATTCTAAAATTAGTTATCACGAGCACCCAATTATCAAGGCTTAACTTTCCATCCATAGAATCCCATAACAATAGTGTTAGAACATACACTGTTTCTCGAAAATATATTTCATCCGTAGACGGTAGCGAACCGTCCGAATGAGGGTTTGTCAAACCCATATGGCCATACAACATAAGTTCTTGCTTACACCCGGCAAGTGTAACTAATGATAATCGAATTGAGGATTTTGTTCTAACTCGTATGTAGAATGTTTGTTCTCGTACTTGTGTTCACTTTGTAAAATGAAACGTTTATGTTTTCCCATTCCAAATGTAAGTTTAAAAGAGTAAAAGTGGGACTATGATCTCACCTTGAGTGCACGAGTGAATAAAGTACTTCACAAGTAAACGTGTGTAACAACGGATGCTAGTCTCGACCTAAACAAGTAGGATGTATCAATAACGGTAAACACGGTTGGTCAAAGATGTTCAATTAGTCCTATGGCTCATTACAACTCGATCATCTAGCATGTGAATCAAATTGTCAAGTTTCATGCAAGATACAAGTATAAAAGCATGTTAGAACGATTGCACAAACATTTGGTTAAGTTTGATTAAAAGTCAACTTTGGTCAGGTTAAAGTCAACTAAAAAGTCAACACGTTCGGGTCGGGTCCCGAACTATTTTTCTGAGGTTTTTAATCATATATAAGCATGTTGGAACAAGTTACATGTGAATCGAAAGTCCATAGCATAGCAAATATTTTTCGTAAAAGTGCCAAGTGGGAAAGATTCTGAAACACGGCAAATTCCGCGACGTGACATTCCCCTGGGTCTGATTCCTGATCTGCTGGTCTGCTGAATTCGTCCAAGTCTAGAACCAAAACTCAAATTATCGTAACTTATGAACCGAAAACATTCAAAACGCATGCCATACATCGTTGGAAAGGTAATTTGACGAGGAACATAACTAAACACATTTCATCAATAAAAAACATCACTTATAATAAACAAAACCAAGTTGGAAGCTCATTAAATGCCCACCATTAATGCTTTCAAGTTCATAAATGCACATTTATGATTCGAGAATTAAATGCATACATATAATACACCGTTTTGTAGGTAATCATTTAAACAATGCCAATAAACACTTACAATTAACCTTACAAAGCATTCAATGCATTTAAATTCCATTTTACTTCTATCAAACCCTAACCCAAAATCATAAAATCAATAATCATGTTAATGAAGTGTTCTTAATCAACCTACACATCAAATTGAAGCTAGTGATACTAGTAACACATTTAATACATGCATTTTTAACATCTAACAACATTTAAGCAACCAAATCTTAAAATCAAACACACCTATTTCAAGTTTAAGCTAGTTACATCCAAATGACAAGAACAAGCATACAAATCATATATTCATGTTAGACTTGAGCCACGGACACTAATTAACACTTTTATAAGTAAAAAATGTCAAGAACAAAGAATCTAGTGATTTTATAAAGTTACCCAAACTTGATGAAATCGGTATGGAATTAAAGAGGAAGATGCAAAGATTCCAAATATGTAATTTGTTTTGATGTTTGATTGCTAGATTGAAAATGGATGATGAATCTTTGATTTGGAGTTTTGAGGGAAAAGATGAAAGTATTAAGAAAAAGGAAAAAGGAAATGGATAATGAATGGAGGAGATGGATGTTGACAATTTGACCTAGTCATGAGTTTGGTCAAATGACAACATTGATCCCTCGAGTTTGAAGCGGGTGCGTGAATTACTCAAACGAATTATTTTAAAACGCGTATTAACGGAGGATGTTATAATTATATAACGGACTTTAAAATAAATAAACGGAAAGTAAACGGAATAAGGCGGGATGTTACATTACCTACTCCTTAAAAGAAATTTCATCCCGAAATTTAAGTTGGCGTAGTGGTCGTTGTTTCTTCCTCGAGACCTTGCGTTTCCGCATCCACGAATAAATGAGGGTATTTCTTTTGCATTTGATCTTGTCTTTCCCAAGTAAACTCGGGTCCCCTTATGGCATTCCAACGGACTTTAACGATCGGGATTCTACTTTGTTTTAGCGTCTTGACGGAGGGGTCCACAATTTCAACCGGTTCCTCCACAAAATGAAGTTTATCATCAATAGTAAGCTCCTCGAGGGGGATGACGACATCGGGTTCGGCAAGGCACTTTTTTAAGTTAGATACATGGAAACTAGGATGAACGGAACTCAGTTGAGGCGGAAGATTTAAACGATAAGCAACGGTTCCAACACACTCCAAGATTTCAAAAGGACCAATATACCGCGAATTTAGTTTCCCGCGTTTCCCGAAATGGATTACACCTTTCCAAGGTGCGACTTTTAACATTACGCAGTCACCGACTTGAAATTTGAGGTCGTTGGGTCTTTTGTCGGTATAGCTCTTTTGACGACTCCGGGCCGTCTGGATCCTATCTCGGATTTAAACGATCTTCTCGGTGGTTTTGTGAATGAGTTCGGGTCCGGTGATTTGTGTGTCGCCTACTTCAGCCCAACAAAGAGGAGAACGACATTTTCAGCCATATAACGCTTCAAAAGGTGCGGCTTTAATACTCGCGTGATGACTATTGTTGTAAGAGAAATCGGCTAGTGGCAAATGCTTTTCCCAAGCTTTTCCGAAATCGACAACGCACGCTAGTAACATGTCTTCCAAGGTTTGGATTGTGCGTTCACTTTGTCTGTTAGTTTGTGGATGATATGCGGTGCTCATGTCTAAACGCATTCCCAACGCTTCTTGTAAGGTATGCAAAAATGTAGAAACAAAACGGCCATCTCAGTCCGAAATAATCGATAAAGGTACACCGTGACGGGCTACAATCTCTTTAATGTAAAGTTGTGCAAGTTTTTCCATTTTGTCAGTTTCCTTCATGGCTAGAAAGTGGGCGAATTTGGTGAGACGGTCAACAATAACCCAAATGGTATCATAACCGCCCGTCGTTTTTGGTAGCTTGGTGATGAAGTCCATCGTTATTCTTTCCCACTTCCATTGCGGGATTTCGGGTTGTTGAAGTAACCTGGATGGCCTTTGGTGTTTGGCTTTGATCTTAGAACAAGTCAAATACTTGGCAACATAAGTTGCAACGTCCCTTTTAATGTTCGGCGACCAATATTGTTCTTTAAGGTCGTGGTACATCTTATTAGCACGGGGTGAATCTAATATCTTGACTTATGGCTTCATCTAAAATAAGGTTCCGTAAATTCCCATAATTAGGTGTAGTGACCCGAACTTTTACATGTTTATATATATTAATTGAGATTGATATTTACATGATTAAATGTTTCCAACATGTTAAGCAATCAAACTTGTTAAGACTTGATTAATTGAAATATGTTTCATATAGACAATTGACCACCCAAGTTGACCGGTGATTCACGAACGTTAAAACTTGTAAAAACTATATGATGACATATATATGGATATATATATATATATATATATATATATATATATATATATATATATATATATATATATATATATATATATATATATATATATATATATATATATATATATATATATAGTTAACATGATACTATGATAAGTAAACATATCATTAAGTATATTAACAATGAACTACATATGTAAAAACAAGACTACTAACTTAATGATTTTTAAACGAGACATATATGTAACGATTATCGTTGTAAAGACATTTAATGTATATATATCATATTAAGAGATATTCATACATGATAATATCATGATAATATAATAATTTAAAATCTCATTTGATATTATAAACATTGGGTTAACAACATTTAACAAGATCGTTAACCTAAAGGTTTCAAAACAACACTTACATGTAACGACTAACGATGACTTAACGACTCAGTTAAAATGTCTATACATGTAGTGTTTTAATATGTATTCATACACTTTTGAAAAACTTCAAGACACTTATAAAAATACTTCTACTTAACAAAAATGCTTATAATTACATCCTCGTTCAGTTTCATCAACAATTCTACTCGTATGCACCCGTATTCGTACTCGTTCAATACACAGCTTTTAGATGTATGTACTATTGGTATATACACTCCAATGATCAGCTATTAGCAGCCCATGTGAGTCACCTAACACATGTGGGAACCATCATTTGGCAACTAGCATGAAATATCTCATAAAATTACAAAAATATGAGTAATCATTCATGACTTATTTACATGAAAACAAAATTACATATCCTTTATATCTAATCCATACACCAACGACCAAAAACACCTACAAACACTTTAATTCTTCAATTTTCTTTATCTAATTGATCTCTCTCAAGTTCTATCTTCAAGTTCTAAGTGTTCTTCATATATTCTACAAGTTCTAGTTACATAAAATCAAGAATGCTTTCAAGTTTGCTAGCTCACTTCCAATCTTGTAAGGTGATCATCCAACCTCAAGAAATCTTTATTTCTTACAGTAGGTTATCATTCTAATACAAGGTAATAATCATATTCAAACTTTGGTTCAATTTCTATAACTATAACAATCTTATTTCAAGTGATGATCTTACTTGAACTTGTTTTCGTGTCATGATTCTGCTTCAAGAACTTCGAGCCATCCAAGGATCCGTTGAAGCTAGATCCATTTTTCTATTTTCCAGTAGGTTTATCCAAGGAACTTAAGGTAGTAATGATGTTCATAACATCATTCGATTCATACATATAAAGCTATCTTATTCGAAGGTTTAAACTTGTAATCACTAGAACATAGTTTAGTTAATTCTAAACTTGTTCGCAAACAAAAGTTAATCCTTCTAACTTGACTTTTAAAATCAACTAAACACATGTTCTATATCTATATGATATGCTAACTTAATGATTTAAAACCTGGAAACACGAAAAACACCGTAAAACCGGATTTACGCCGTCGTAGTAACACCGCGGGCTGTTTTGGGTTAGTTAATTAAAAACTATGATAAACTTTGATTTAAAAGTTTTTATTCAGAGAAAATGATTTTTATTATGAACATGAAACTATATCCAAAAATTATGGTTAAACTCAAAGTGGAAGTATGTTTTCTAAAATGGTCATCTAGACGTCGTTCTTTCGACAGAAATGACTACCTTTACAAAAATGACTTGTAACTTATTTTTCCGACTATAAATCTATACTTTTTCTGTTTAGATTCATAAAATAGAGTTCAATATGAAACCATAGCAATTTGATTCACTCAAAACGGATTTAAAATGAAGAAGTTATGGGTAAAACAAGATTGGATAATTTTTCTCATTTTAGCTACGTGAAAATTGGTAACAAATCTATTCCAAACATAACTTAATCAACTTGTATTGTATATTATGTAATCTTGAGATACCATAGACACGTATACAATGTTTTGACCTATCATGTCGACACATCTATATATATTTTGGAACAACCATAGACACTCTATATGTGAATGTTGGAGTTAGCTATACAGGGTTGAGGTTGATTCCAAAATATATATAGTTTGAGTTGTGATCAATACTGAGATACGTATACACTGGGTCGTGGATTGATTCAAGATAATATTTATCGATTTATTTCTGTACATCTAACTGTGGAAAACTAGTTGTAGGTTACTAACGAGGACAGCTGACTTAATAAACTTAAAACATCAAAATATATTAAAAGTGCTGTAAATATATTTTGAACATACTTTGATATATATGTATATATTGTTATAGGTTCGTGAATCAACCAGTGGCCAAGTCTTACTTCCCGACGAAGTAAAAATCTGTGAAAGTGAGTTATAGTCCCACTTTTAAAATCTAATATTTTTGGGATGAAAATACATGCAGGTTTTATAAATGATTTACAAAATAGACACAAGTACGTGAAACTACATTCTATGGTTGAATTATTGAAATCGAATATGACCCTTTTTATTAAGTCTGGTAATCTAAGAATTAGGGAACAGACACCCTAATTGACGCGAATCCTAAAGATAGATCTATTGGGCCTAACAAACCCCATCCAAAGTACCGGATGCTTTAGTACTTCGAAATTTATATCATATCCGAAGGGTGTCCCGGAATGATGGGGATATTCTTATATATGCATCTTGTTAATGTCGGTTACCAGGTGTTCACCATATGAATGATTTTTATCTCTATGTATGGGATGTGTATTGAAATATGAAATCTTGTGGTCTATTATTATGATTTGATATATATAGGTTAAACCTATAACTCACCAACATTTTTGTTGACGTTTTAAGCATGTTTATTCTCAGGTGATTATTAAGAGCTTCCGCTATCGCATACTTAAATAAGGACGAGATTTGGAGTCCATGCTTGTATGATATTGTGTAAAAACTGCATTCAAGAAACTTATTTTGTTGTAACATATTTGTATTGTAAACCATTATGTAATGGTCGTGTGTAAACAGGATATTTTAGATTATCATTATTTGATAATCTACGTAAAGTTTTTTAAAACCTTTATCTATGAAATAAAGGTTATGGTTTGTTTTAAAATGAATGCAGTCTTTGAAAAACGTCTCATATAGAGGTCAAAACCTCGCAACGAAATCAATTAATATGGAACGTTTTTAATCAATAAGAACGGGACATTTCAGTTGGTATCCAAGCATTGGTCTTAGAGAACCAGAATTTTGCATTAGTGTGTCTTATCGAGTTTGTTAGGATGCATTAGTGAGTCTGGACTTCGACCGTGTTTACTTGAAAAATGATTGCTTAACAAATTTTGTTGGAAACTATATATTTTTAACATGTGAATATTATGTGATATATTAATCTCTTAACACGTTTGATATTATGTGATAGATGTCTACCTCTAGAACAAGTCCCACTGACTCACCTAATAATAATGAAGAGTCAAATGTAAATTGGAATGATTCGTGGACTGATTCACAAGTTCCCGAAGAGGAACCGGAAGAAGAGTCGGAACCGGAAGAGGAATCGGAACCGGAAGAAGAATCGGAACCGGATGAAGAAATTGAACCGGTGGGGGAAATAATAAAACGGTTAAGTAAAAGAAAATCCTCAACCAACCGACCAAGGTTAATTATGGTCAATGGTGTTTTCGCCAAGGAAGCAAAATATTGGGAGGATTACCAATTCTCCGATGAATCGGATTCCGACGAGAATTCCGATGATGTTATAGAAATTACCCTAACTGAATTTAAAAAGGAAAAAGAAAATAATAAGGGAAAGGGCATAAAAATAGAGAAATCTAATTCCAACCCCGATGAACTTTATATGTATCGTCAACCCCCGAAGTCCTTAAGTTGTAACAATGACCCGGGAACCTCTAAACCACCAGGTTTTTCTAAACCAATGTGGAAAACGACGGCTCGTATTAGGGGAACATCATATATCCCTAGAAACTTGGCAAAACAAACCAAAACCAAAGAAGAAGAAACAAGCGAGTCGGAATAAGATAGTTGTATTCGTGTGGTGTAATATATGTAATATAGTGTGCTTATGCTTTATGATATATGTAAAAATTGCTTGTATTAATAAGTATTTTTTTTATGAATCTAACTCTTTTCTATTTTACAGTATAAAAACACAAAATGGATAGACAACCCAATATTTTAAGAGACCTACCCGGAGACATGATTGATGAAATCTTGTCTAGAGTCGGTCAGAATTCTTCGGCACAACTATTTAAGGCGAGATCAGTTTGTAAGACATTCGAAGAACGTTCCAAGAATGCCTTGGTTTATAAAAGGCTTTCGTTCGAAAGATGGGGGATATCACATTGGGAAATCCATAAGTTACGATGTGTTTACTTTGACGCATATATTGCGGGGAACCCAAATGCTATTTTACGCAATGGGTTAAGAAATTATTTTGACTCAATATATCCGAATATTGGACTTTGTGATTTAGAAAAAGCGGCTAACATGCAACATAAAGAAGCATGTTATGCTTACGGATTAGTAATGTTCGCTTCTCACCAAAGTGAGAACAAGAACATCGGGCTACAACTATTAAACAAAACGTTTCCACAAGTGACGGAGTCGGTAATTGGGGTAAGAAATGAGGTTTTTAGATTGTTACAGGACTGTTGGACAATACGTAACCCTCGTCCCTTTGACGACGTTACAACACGCTGTCTTATCAACGGCCATAACGGTTATGTTCCACAAGACCAAGGATGGGAAGTAATCCTAGTAAAACCAGAATGCATGACTTGTTTCTGGACTTATGAATTACGTGTCTTTATTGCCTTTGTTGAACGACTTGTGTACTAGCTAGAATTATCTTCACAACCCTCTTGTATCAAATTTATTGTGTGCTATATTTCATGCTATATGTAAAATAAGCGGTATTGTAAGTTTGTAAAATATTGTGTAAAAGTTTGAACGCGAAATATTATTATAATCAGTTTTTCATATAGAATTGTAGTAGTTGATGTAGTGACCCGAACTTTTCCATGTTTATATATATTAATTGAGATTGATATTTACATGATTAAATGTTTCCAACATGTTAAGCAATCAAACTTGTTAAGACTTGATTAATTGAAATATGTTTCATATAGACAATTGACCACCCAAGTTGACCGGCGATTCACGAACGTTAAAACTTGTAAAAACGACATGACGATATATATAGATATACATATGGTTAACATGAGATTATGATAAGTAAGTATCTCCATAAGTATATTAACAATGAGTTATATACATATAAACAAGACTACTAACTTAAGGATTTCAAAACGAGACATATATGTAACGATTATCGTTGTAACGACATTTAAATGTATATATATCATATTAAGATATATTAATAAATCATAATATCATGATAATATAATAATTTAACATCTCATTAGATATAATAAACAATGGGTTAACAACATTAATTGAGATCGTTAACTTAAAGGTTTCAAAACAACACTTACATGTAACGACTAACGATGACTTAACGACTCAGTTAAAATGTATATACATGTAGTGTTTTAATATGTATTTATACACTTTTGAAAGACTTCAATACACTTATCAAAATAATTCTACTTAACAAAAATGCTTACAATTACATCCTCGTTCAGTTTCATCAACAATTCTACTCGTATGCACCCGTATTCGTACTCGTACAATACACAGCTTTTAGATGTATGTACTATTGGTATATACACTCCAATGATCAGCTCTTAGCAGCCCATGTGAGTCACCTAACACATGTGGGAACCATCATTTGGCAACTAGCATGAAATATCTCATAAAATTACAAAAATATGAGTAATCATTCATGACTTATTTACATGAAAACAAAATTACATATCCTTTATATCTAATCCATACACCAACGACCAAAAACACCTACAAACACTTTCATTCTTCAATTTTCTTCATCTAATTGATCTCTCTCAAGTTCTATCTTCAAGTTCTAAGTGTTCTTCATATATTCTACAAGTTCTAGTTACATAAAATCAAGAATACTTTCAAGTTTGCTAGCTCACTTCCAATCTTGTAAGGTGATCATCCAACCTCAAGAAATCTTTGTTTCTTACAGTAGGTTATCATTCTAATACAAGGTAATAATCATATTCAAACTTTGGTTCAATTTCTATAACTATAACAATCTTATTTCAAGTGATGATCTTACTTGAACTTGTTTTCGTGTCATGATTCTGCTTCAAGAACTTCAAGCCATCCAAGGATCCGTTGAAGCTAGATCCATTTTTCTCTTTTCCAGTAGGGTTATCCAAGGAACTTAAGGTAGTAATGATGTTCATAACATCATTCGATTCATACATATAAAGCTATCTTATTCGAAGGTTTAAACTTGTAATCACTAGAACATAGTTTAGTTAATTCTAAACTTGTTCGCAAACAAAAGTTAATCCTTCTAACTTGACTTTTAAAATCAACTAAACACATGTTCTATATCTATATGATATGCTAACTTAATGATTTAAAAACTGGAGACACGAAAAACACCGTAAAACCGGATTTACGCCGTCGTAGTAACACCGCGGGCTGTTTTGGGTTAGTTAAGTAAAAACTATGATAAACTTTGATTTAAAAGTTGTTATTCTGATAAAATGATTTTTATTATGAACATGAAACTATATCCAAAAATTATGGTTAAACTCAAAGTGGAAGTATGTTTTCTAAAATGGTCATCTAGACGTCGTTCTTTCGACTGAAATGACTACCTTTACAAAAACGACTTGTAACTTATTTTTCCGACTATAAACCAATACTTTTTCTATTTATATTCACAAAATAGAGTTCAATATGAAACTATAGCAATTTGATTCACTCAAAACGGATCTAAAATGAAGAAGTTATGGGTAAAACAAGATTAGATAATTTTTCTCATTTTAGCTACGTGAAAATTGGTAACAAATCTATTCCAACCATAACTTAATCAACTTGTATTGTATATTATGTAATCTTGAGATACCATAGACACGTATACAATGTTTCGACCTATCATGTCGACACATCTATATATATTTCGGAACAACCATAGACACTCTATATGTGAATGTTGGAGTTAGCTATACAGGGTTGAGGTTGATTCCAAAATATATATAGTTTGAGTTGTGATCAATACTGAGATACGTATACACTGGGTCGTGGATTGATTCAAGATAATATTTATCGATTTATTTCTGTACATCTAACTGTGGACAACTAGTTGTAGGTTACTAACGAGGACAGCTGACTTAATAAACTTAAAACATCAAAATATATTAAAAGTGTTGTAAATATATTTTGAACATACTTTGATATATATGTATATATTGTTATAGGTTCGTGAATCAACCAGTGGCCAAGTCTTACTTCCCGACGAAGTAAAAATCTGTGAAAGTGAGTTATAGTCTCACTTTTAAAATCTAATATTTTTGGGATGAGAATACATGCAGGTTTTATAAATGATTTACAAAATAGACACAAGTACGTGAAACTACATTCTATGGTTGAATTATCGAAATCGAATATGCCCCTTTTTATTAAGTTTGGTAATCTAAGAATTAGGGAACAGACACCCTAATTGACGCGAATCCTAAAGATAGATCTATTGGGCTTAACAAACCTCATACAAAGTACCGGATGCTTTAGTACTTCGAAATTTATATCATATCCGAAGGGTGTCCCGGAATGATGGGGATATTCTTAAATATGCATCTTGTTAATGTCGGTTACCAGGTGTTCACCATATGAATGATTTTTATCTCTATGTATGGGATGTGTATTGAAATATGAAATCTTGTGGTCTATTATTATGATTTGATATATATAGGTTAAACCTATAACTCACCAACATTTTTGTTGACGTTTTAAGCATGTTTATTCTCAGGTGATTATTAAGAGCTTCCGCTGTCGCATACTTAAATAAGGACGAGATTTGGAGTCCATGCTTGTATGATATTGTGTAAAAACTGCATTCAAGAAACTTATTTTGTTGTAACATATTTGTATTGTAAACCATTATGTAATGGTCGTGTGTAAACAGGATATTTTAGATTATCATTATTTGATAATCTACGTAAAGTTTTTTAAAACCTTTATCTATGAAATAAAGGTTATGGTTTGTTTTAAAATGAATGCAGTCTTTGAAAAACGTCTCATATAGAGGTCAAAACCTCGCAACGAAATCAATTAATATGGAACGTTTTTAATCAATAAGAACGGGACATTTCAGTTGGTATCCAAGCATTGGTCTTAGAGAACCAGAATTTTGCATTAGTGTGTCTTATCGAGTTTGTTAGGATGCATTAGTGAGTCTGGACTTCGACCGTGTTTACTTGAAAAATGATTGCTTAACAAATTTTGTTGGAAACTATATATTTTTAACATGTGAATATTATGTGATATATTAATCTCTTAACACGTTTGATATTATGTGATAGATGTCTACCTCTAGAACAAGTCCCACTGACTCACCTAATAATAATGAAGAGTCAAATGTAAATTGGAATGATTCGTGGACTGATTCACAAGTTCCCGAAGAGGAACCGGAAGAAGAGTCGGAACCGGAAGAGGAATCGGAATCGGAAGAAGAATCGGAACCGGATGAAGAAATAGAACCGGTGGGGGAAATAATAAAACGGTTAAGTAAAAGAAAATCCTCAACCAACCGACCAAGGTTAATTATGGTCAATGGTGTTTCCGTCAAGGAAGCAAAATATTGGGAGGC
Organism: Rutidosis leptorrhynchoides; assembly: GCF_046630445.1. Taxonomy (NCBI): domain Eukaryota; kingdom Viridiplantae; phylum Streptophyta; class Magnoliopsida; order Asterales; family Asteraceae; genus Rutidosis; species Rutidosis leptorrhynchoides. The sequence continues at coordinate 225,497,767 of NC_092333.1, read as the reverse complement.
TTACCAATTCTCCGATGAATCGGATTCCGACGAGAATTCCGATGATGTTATAGAAATTACCCCAACTGAATTTAAAAAGGCAAAAGAAAATAATAAGGGAAAGGGCATAAAAATAGAGAAATCTAATTCCAACCCCGATGAACTTTATATGTATCGTCAACCCCCGAAGTCCTTAAGTTGTAACAATGACCCGGGAACCTCTAAACCACCAGGTTTTTCTAAACCAATGTGGAAAATAACGGCTCGTATTTGGGGAACATCATATATTCCTAGAAACTTGGCAAAACGAACCAAAACCGAAGAAGAAGAAACAAGCGAGTCGGAATAAGATAGTTGTATTCGTGTGGTGTAATATATGTAATATAGTGTGCTTATGCTTTATGATATATGTAAAAATTGCTTGTATTAATAAGTATTTTTTTTATGAATCTAACTCTTGTCTATTTTACAGTATAAAAACACAAAATGGATAGACAATCCAATATTTTAAGAGACCTACCCGGAGACATGATTGATGAAATCTTGTCTAGAGTCGGTCAGAATTCTTCGGCACAACTATTTAAGGCGAGATCAGTTTGTAAGACATTCGAAGAACGTTCCAAGAATGCCTTGGTTTATAAAAGGCTTTCGTTCGAAAGATGAGGGATATCACATTGGGAAATCCATAAGTTACGATGTGTTTACTTTGACGCATATATTGCGGGGAACCCAAATGCTATTTTACGCAATGGGTTAAGAAATTATTTTGACTCAATATATCCGAATATTGGACTTCGTGATTTAGAAAAAGCGGCTAACATGCAACATAAAGAAGCATGTTATGCTTACGGATTAGTAATGTTCGCTTCTCACCAAAGTGAGAACAAGAACATCGGCCTACAACTATTAAACAAAACGTTCCCACAAGTGACGGAGTCGGTAATTGGGGTAAGAAATGAGGTTTTTAGATTGTTACGGGACTGTTGGACATTACGTAACCCTCGTCCCGTTGACGACGTTACAACACGCTGTCTTATCAACGGCCATAACGGTTATGTTCCACAAGACCAAGGATGGGAAGTAGTCCTAGTAAAACCAGAATGCATGACTTGTTTCTGGACGTATGAATTACGTGTCTTTATTGCCTTTGCAGAACGACTTGTGTACTAGCTAGAATTATCTTCACAACCATCTTGTATCAAATTTATTGTGTGCTATATTTCATGCTATATGTAAAATAAGCGGTATTGTAAGTTTGTAAAATATTGTGTAAAAGTTTGAACGCGAAATATTATTATAATCAGTTTTTCATATAGAATTGTAGTAGTTGAATTGTATATTAGCTACTAAGTATGAACTTAACGGGTAGGTACTACCCGAATTTAAACTTATAAAACACTAATATGAAGAAAAAGCTTTTATAAATGAGTTCATATTATGCTACGAAATACTATTAACTACTCTTAATATTCTGTAAGATTAACTTGTTCCATTTGACTATTTTGAAGGAAATGGCACCGACTACTCGACACACCGTGAATATGAATGAAGAGGAATTCCGTACTTTTCTAGCTTCAAACATAGCCGCAGTACAGGCTGCGCTACATACCAACAATAACCTTGGATCTAGCAGTACAGGAAATCGTGTAGGATGCACCTACAAAGAATTCACTGCCTGCAAACCTTTGGAATTTGATGGAACCGAAGGACCGATCGGATTGAAACGGTGGACCGAGAAGGTTGAATCTGTGTTTTCCATAAGTAAGTGTACTGAAGAGGACAAAGTGAAGTACGCTACGCATACCTTCACAGGTTCTGCGTTAACATGGTGGAATACCTATCTAGAGCAAGTGGGACAAGACGATGCGTACGCACTACCGTGGTCAGCATTCAAGCACTTGATGAACGAGAAATACCGTCCCAGAACCGAGGTCAATAAGCTCAAGACAGAACTTAGAGGGTTACGAACCCAAGGATTTGATATTACCACGTACGAAAGACGATTCACAGAATTGCGCCTATTGTGTCCGGGAGCATTCGAAGATGAGGAAGAGAAGATCGACGCGTTTGTGAAAGGATTACCGGAAAGAATCCAAGAAGATATAAGTTCACACGAGCCCGCCTCCATACAACAGGCATGTAGAATGGCTCACAAACTAGTGAACCAGATTGAAGAAAGAATTAAAGAAAAGACTGTTGAAGAGGCCAATGTGAAGCAAGTCAAAAGAAAGTGGGAGGAAAACGGTGATAAGAATCACCAATACAACAACAACAGCAATTACAACAATAATCGCAACAATTATCCCAACAATCGCAACATCAATCGCAACTACAACAAACGGCCCAACAACAACAACAACAACAACAACAACAACAGCAACTACAACAATCATCCCAATAACAATAATAACCGCAACAACAACAACAATCAGAAGCAGCTATGCCAAAGGTGTGAAAAGTATCACTCGGGGTTCTGCACCAAATTTTGCAACAAGTGTAAAAGAAATGGTCATAGCGCGGCGAAGTGTGAGGTCTACGGACCAGGGGTTAATAGAACAATAGGAACAAATGGTGTCGGAACGAGTAATGGCGGAGCAAGTAGTGTCGGAGCAAGTAGTGTCGGAGTAGTTTGTTATAAATGTGGAAAACCGGGCCACATTATTAGAAATTGCCCGAACCAGGAGAACACGAATGGACAAGGCCGCGGAAGAGTTTTCAATATTAATGCGGCAGAGGCACAGGAAGACCCGGAGCTTGTTACGGGTACGTTTCTTATTGACAATAAATCTGCTTACATTTTATTTGATTCGGGTGCGGATAGAAGCTATATGAGTAGAGATTTTTGTGCTAAATTAAGTTGTCCATTGACGCCTTTGGATAGTAAATTTTTACTCGAATTAGCAAATGGTAAATTAATTTCAGCAGATAATATATGTCGGAATCGAGAAATTAAACTGGTTAGCGAAACATTTAAGATTGATTTGATACCAGTAGAGTTAGGGAGTTTTGATGTGATAATCGGTATGGACTGGTTGAAAGAAGTGAAAGCAGAGATCGTTTGTTACAAAAATGCAATTCGCATTATACGAGAAAAAGGAAAACCCTTAATGGTGTACTGAGAAAAGGGCAACACGAAGCTACATCTTATTAGTAATTTGAAGGCACAAAAACTAATAAGAAAAGGTTGCTATGCTGTTCTAGCACACGTCGAGAAAGTACAAACTGAAGAAAAGAGCATCAATGATGTTCCCATTGCAAAAGAATTTCCCGATGTATTTCCGAAAGAATTACCGGGATTACCCCCACATCGATCCGTTGAATTTCAAATAGATCTTGTACCAGGAGCTGCACCAATAGCTCGTGCTCCTTACAGACTCGCACCCAGCGAGATGAAAGAACTGCAAAGCCAATTACAAGAACTTTTAGAGCGTGGTTTCATTCGACCAAGCACATCACCGTGGGGAGCTCCTGTTTTGTTTGTCAAGAAGAAAGATGGTACATTCAGGTTGTGTATCGACTACAGAGAGTTGAACAAACTTACCATCAAGAACCGCTACCCACTACCGAAAATCGACGACTTATTTGATCAACTACAAGGCTCGTCTGTTTATTCAAAGATTGACTTACGTTCCGGGTATCATCAAATGCGGGTGAAAGAAGATGATATTCCAAAGACTGCTTTCAGAACACGTTACGGTCATTATGAGTTTATGGTCATGCCGTTTGGTTTAACTAATGCACCAGCTGTGTTCATGGACCTTATGAACCGAGTGTGTGGACCATACCTTGACAAGTTTGTCATTGTTTTCATTGATGACATACTTATTTACTCAAAGAATGACCAAGAACACGGTGAACATTTGAGAAAGGTGTTAGAAGTATTGAGGAAGGAAGAATTGTACGCTAAGTTTTCAAAGTGTGCATTTTGGTTGGAAGAAGTTCAATTCCTCGGTCACATAGTGAACAAAGAAGGTATTAAGGTGGATCCGGCAAAGATAGAAACTGTTGAAAAGTGGGAAACCCTGAAAACTCCGAAACACATACGCCAGTTTTTAGGATTAGCTGGTTACTACAGAAGGTTCATCCAAGACTTTTCCAGAATAGCAAAACCCTTGACTGCATTAACGCATAAAGGGAAGAAATTTGAATGGAAGGACGAACATGAGAAAGCGTTTCAGTTATTGAAGAAAAAGCTAACTACGGCACCTATATTGTCATTGCCTGAAGGGAATGATGATTTTGTGATTTATTGTGATGCATCAAAGCAAGGTCTCGGTTGTGTATTAATGCAACGAACGAAGGTGATTGCTTATGCGTCTAGACAATTGAAGATTCACGAGCAAAATTATACGACGCATGATTTGGAATTAGGCGCGGTTGTTTTTGCATTAAAGACTTGGAGGCACTACTTATATGGGGTCAAAAGTATTATATATACCGACCACAAAAGTCTTCAACACATATTTAATCAGAAACAACTGAATATGAGGCAGCGTAGGTGGATTGAATTGTTGAATGATTACGACTTTGAGATTCATTACCACCCGGGGAAGGCAAATGTGGTAGCTGACGCCTTGAGCAGGAAGGACAGAGAACCCATTCGAGTAAAATCTATGAATATAATGATTCATAATAACCTTACTACTCAAATAAAGGAGGCGCAACAAGGAGTTTTAAAAGAGGGAAATTTAAAGGATGAAATACCCAAAGGATCGGAGAAGCATCTTAATATTCAAGAAGATGGAACCCGGTATAGGGCTGAAAGGATTTGGGTACCAAAATTTGGAGATATGAGAGAAATGGTACTTAGAGAAGCTCATAAAACCAGATACTCAATACATCCTGGAACGGGGAAGATGTACAAGGATCTCAAGAAACATTTTTGGTGGCCGGGTATGAAAGCCGATGTTGCTAAATACGTAGGAGAATGTTTGACGTGTTCTAAGGTCAAAGCTGAGCATCAGAAACCATCAGGTCTACTTCAACAACCCGAAATCCCGGAATGGAAATGGGAAAACATTACCATGGATTTCATCACTAAATTGCCAAGGACTGCAAGTGGTTTTGATACTATTTGGGTAATAGTTGATCATCTCACCAAATCAGCACACTTCCTGCCAATAAGAGAAGATGACAAGATGGAGAAGTTAGCACGACTGTATTTGAAGGAAGTCGTCTCCAGACATGGAATACCAATCTCTATTATCTCTGATAGGGATGGTAAATTTATTTCAAGATTCTGTCAGACATTACAGCAAGCATTAGGAACTCGTCTAGACATGAGTACTGCCTATCATCCACAAACTGATGGGCAGAGTGAAAGGACAATACAAACGCTTGAAGACATGCTACGAGCATGTGTTATTGATTTCGGAAACAGTTGGGATCGACATCTACCGTTAGCAGAATTTTCCTACAACAACAGCTACCATACAAGCATTGAGATGGCGCCATTTGAAGCACTTTATGGTAGAAAGTGCAGGTCTCCGATTTGTTGGAGTGAAATGGGGGATAGACAGATTACGGGTCCGGAGATTATACAAGAAACTACCGAGAAGATCATCCAAATTCAACAACGGTTGAAAACCGCCCAAAGTCGACAAAAGAGCTACGCTGACATTAAAAGAAAAGATATAGAATTTGAAATTGGAGAGATGGTCATGCTTAAAGTTGCACCTTGGAAAGGCGTTGTTCGATTTGGTAAACGAGGGAAATTAAATCCAAGGTATATTGGACCATTCAAGATTATTGATCGTGTCGGACCAGTAGCTTACCGACTTGAGTTACCTCAACAACTCGTGGCTGTACATAACACTTTCCACGTCTCGAATTTGAAGAAATGTTTTGCTAAAGAAGATCTCACTATTCCGTTAGATGAAATCCAAATCAACGAAAAACTCCAATTCATCGAAGAACCAGTCGAAATAATGGATCGTGAGGTTAAAAGACTTAAGCAAAACAAGATACCAATTGTTAAGGTTAGATGGAATGCTCGTAGAGGACCCGAGTTCACCTGGGAGCGTGAAGATCAGATGAAGAAGAAATACCCGCATCTATTTCCAGAAGATTCGTCAACACCTTCAACTGCTTAAAATTTCGGGACGAAATTTATTTAACGGGTAGGTACTGTAGTGACCCGAACTTTTCCATGTTTATATATATTAATTGAGATTGATATTTACATGATTAAATGTTTCCAACATGTTAAGCAATCAAACTTGTTAAGACTTGATTAATTGAAATATGTTTCATATAGACAATTGACCACCCAAGTTGACCGGCGATTCACGAACGTTAAAACTTGTAAAAACGACATGACGATATATATATAGATATACATATGGTTAACATGAGATTATGATAAGTAAGTATCTCCATAAGTATATTAACAATGAGTTATATACATATAAACAAGACTACTAACTTAAGGATTTCGAAACGAGACATATATGTAACGATTATCGTTGTAACGACATTTAAATGTATATATATCATATTAAGATATATTAATATATCATAATATCATGATAATATAATAATTTAACATCTCATTAGATATAATAAATAATGGGTTAACAACATTAATTGAGATCGTTAACTTAAAGGTTTCAAAACAACACTTACATGTAACGACTAACGATGACTTAACGACTCAGTTAAAATGTATATACATGTAGTGTTTTAATATGTATTTATACACTTTTGAAAGACTTCAATACACTTATCAAAATACTTCTACTTAACAAAAATGCTTACAATTACATCCTCGTTCAGTTTCATCAACAATTCTACTCGTATGCACCCGTATTCGTACTCGTACAATACACAGCTTTTAGATGTATGTACTATTGGTATATACACTCCAATGATCAGCTCTTAGCAGCCCATGTGAGTCACCTAACACATGTGGGAACCATCATTTGTCAACTAGCATGAAATATCTCATAAAATTACAAAAATATGAGTAATCATTCATGACTTATTTACATGAAAACAAAATTACATATCCTTTATATCTAATCCATACACCAACGACCAAAAACACCTACAAACACTTTCATTCTTCAATTTTCTTCATCTAATTGATCTCTCTCAAGTTCTATCTTCAAGTTCTAAGTGTTCTTCATATATTCTACAAGTTCTAGTTACATAAAATCAAGAATACTTTCAAGTTTGCTAGCTCACTTCCAATCTTGTAAGGTGATCATCCAACCTCAAGAAATCTTTGTTTCTTACAGTAGGTTATCATTCTAATACAAGGTAATAATCATATTCAAACTTTGGTTCAATTTCTATAACTATAACAATCTTATTTCAAGTGATGATCTTACTTGAACTTGTTTTCGTGTCATGATTCTGCTTCAAGAACTTCGAGCCATCCAAGGATCCGTTGAAGCTAGATCCATTTTTCTCTTTTCCAGTAGGTTTATCCAAGGAACTTAAGGTAGTAATGATGTTCATAACATCATTCGATTCATACATATAAAGCTATCTTATTCGAAGGTTTAAACTTGTAATCACTAGAACATAGTTTAGTTAATTCTAAACTTGTTCGCAAACAAAAGTTAATCCTTCTAACTTGACTTTTAAAATCAACTAAACACATGTTCTATATCTATATGATATGCTAACTTAATGATTTAAAACCTGGAGACACGAAAAACACCGTAAAACCGGATTTACGCTGTCGTAGTAACACCGCGGGCTGTTTTGGGTTAGTTAAGTAAAAACTATGATAAACTTTGATTTAAAAGTTGTTATTCTGATAAAATGATTTTTATTATGAACATGAAACTATATCCAAAAATTATGGTTAAACTCAAAGTGGAAGTATGTTTTCTAAAATGGTCATCTAGACGTCGTTCTTTCGACTGAAATGACTACCTTTACAAAAATGACTTGTAACTTATTTTTTCGACTATAAACCAATACTTTTTCTATTTAGATTCACAAAATAGAGTTCAATATGAAACTATAGCAATTTGATTCACTCAAAACGGATCTAAAATGAAGAAGTTATGGGTAAAACAAGATTGGATAATTTTTCTCATTTTAGCTACGTGAAAATTGGTAACAAATCTATTCCAACCATAACTTAATCAACTTGTATTATATATTATGTAATCTTGAGATACCATAGACACGTATACAATATTTCGACCTATCATGTCGACACATCTATATATATTTCGGAACAACCATAGACACTCTATATTGAATGTTGGAGTTAGCTATACAGGGTTGAGGTTGATTCCAAAATATATATAGTTTGAGTTGTGATCAATACTGAGATACGTATACACTGGGTCGTGGATTGATTCAAGATAATATTTATCGATTTATTTCTGTACATCTAACTGTGGACAACTAGTTGTAGGTTACTAACGAGGACAGCTGACGTAATAAACTTAAAACATCAAAATATATTAAAAGTGTTGTAAATATATTTTGAACATACTTTGATATATATGTATATATTGTTATAGGTTCGTGAATCAACCAGTGGCCAAGTCTTACTTCCCGACGAAGTAAAAATCTGTGAAAGTGAGTTATAGTCCCACTTTTAAAATCTAATATTTTTGGGATGAGAATACATGCAGGTTTTATAAATGATTTACAAAATAGACACAAGTACGTGAAACTACATTCTATGGTTGAATTATCGAAATCGAATATGCCCCTTTTTATTAAGTCTGGTAATCTAAGAATTAGGGAACAGATACCCTAATTGACGTGAATCCTAAAGATAGATCTATTGGGCTTAACAAACCCCATCCAAAGTACCGGATGCTTTAGTACTTCGAAATTTATATCATATCCGAAGGGTGTCCCGGAATGATGGGGATATTCTTAAATATGCATCTTGTTAATGTCGGTTACCAGGTGTTCACCATATGAATGATTTTTATCTCTATGTATGGGATGTGTATTGAAATATGAAATCTTGTGGTCTATTATTATGATTTGATATATATAGGTTAAACCTATAACTCACCAACATTTTTGTTGACGTTTTAAGCATGTTTATTCTCAGGTGATTATTAAGAGCTTCCGCTGTCGCATACTTAAATAAGGACGAGATTTGGAGTCCATGCTTGTATGATATTGTGTAAAAACTGCATTCAAGAAACTTATTTTGTTGTAACATATTTGTATTGTAAACCATTATGTAATGGTCGTGTGCAAACAGGATATTTTAGATTATCATTATTTGATAATCTACGTAAAGCTTTTTAAAACCTTTATCTATGAAATAAAGATTATGGTTTGTTTTAAAAATGAATGCAGTCTTTGAAAAACGTCTCATATAGAGGTCAAAACCACGCAACGAAATCAATTAATATGGAACGTTTTTAATCAATAAGAACGGGACATTTCAGTTGAATTGTATATTAGCTACTAAGTATGAACTTAACGGGTAGGTACTACCCGAATTTAAACTTATAAAACGCTAATATGAAGAAAAAGCTTTTATAAATGAGTTCATATTATGCTACGAAATACTATTAACTACTCTTAATATTCTGTATGATTAACTTGTTCCATTTGACTATTTTGAAGGAAATGGCACCGACTACTCGACACACCGTAAATATGAATGAAGAGGAATTCCGTACTTTTCTAGCTTCAAACATAGCCGCAGTATAGGCTGCGCTACATACCAACAATAACCTTGGATCTAGCAGTACAGGAAATCGTGTAGGATGCACCTACAAAGAATTCACTGCCTGCAAACCTTTGGAATTTGATGGAACCGAAGGACCGATCGGATTGAAACGGTGGACCGAGAAGGTCGAATCGGTGTTTGCCATAAGTAAGTGTACTGAAGAGGACAAAGTGAAGTACGCTACGCATACCTTCACAGGTTCTGCGTTAACATGGTGGAATACCTATATAGAGCAAGTGGGACAAGACGATGCGTACGTACTACCGTGGTCAGCATTCAAGCACTTGATGAACGAGAAGTACCGTCCCAGAACTGAGGTCAATAAGCTCAAGACAGAACTTAGAGGGTTACGAACCCAAGGATTTGATATTACCACGTACGAAAGACGATTCACAGAATTGTGCCTATTGTGTCCGGGAGCATTCGAAGATGAGGAAGAGAAGATCGACGCATTTGTGAAAGGATTACCGGAAAGAATCCAAGAAGATATAATTTCACACGAGCCCGCCTCCATACAACAGGCATGTAGAATGGCTCACAAACTAGTGAACCAGATTGAAGAAAGAATTAAAGAACAGACTGCTGAAGAGGCCAATGTGAAGCAAGTCAAAAGAAAGTGGGAGGAAAACGGTGATAAGAATCACCAATACAACAACAACAACAATTACAACAATAATCGCAATAATTATCCCAACAATCGCAACATCAATCGCAACTACAACAAACGGCCCAACAACAACAACAACAACAGCAACTACAACAATCATCCCAACAACAATAATAACCGCAACAACAACAACAATCAGAAGCAGCTATGACAAAGGTGTGAAAAGTATCACTCGGGGTTCTGCACCAAATTTTGCAACAAGTGTAAAAGAAATGGTCATAGCGCGGCGAAGTGTGAGGTCTACGGACCAGGGGTTAATAGAACGAAAGGAACAAATGGTGTCGGAACGAGTAATGGCGGAACAAGTAGTGTCGGAGCAAGTTATGCCAATGTAGTTTGTTATAAATGTGGAAAACCGGGCCACATTATTAGAAATTGCCCGAACCAGGAGAACACGAATGGACAAGGCCGCGGAAGAGTTTTCAATATTAATGCGGCAGAGGCACAGGAAGACCCGGAGCTTGTTACGGGTACATTTCTTATTGACAATAAATCTGCTTACGTTTTATTTGATTCGGGTGCGGATAGAAGCTATATGAGTAGAGATTTTTGTGCTAAATTAAGTTGTCCATTGACGCCTTTGGATAGTAAATTTTTACTCGAATTAGCAAATGGTAAATTAATTTCAGCAGATAATATATGTCAGAATCGAGAAATTAAACTGGTTAGCGAAACATTTAAGATTGATTTGATACCAGTAGAGTTAGGGAGTTTTGATGTGATAATCGGTATGGACTGGTTGAAAGAAGTGAAAGCAGAGATCGTTTGTTACAAAAATGCAATTCGTATTATACGAGAAAAAGGAAAACCCTTAATGGTGTACGGAGAAAAGGGCAACACGAAGCTACATCTTATTAGTAGTTTGAAGGCACAAAAACTAATAAGAAAAGATTGCTATGCTGTTCTAGCACATGTCGAGAAAGTACAAACTGAAGAAAAGAGCATCAATGATGTTCCCATTGCAAAAGAATTTCTCGATGTATTTCCGAAAGAATTACCGGGATTACCCCCACATCGATCCGTTGAATTTCAAATAGATCTTGTACCAGGAGCTGCACCAATAGCTCGTGCTCCTTACAGACTCGCACCCAGCGAGATGAAAGAACTGCAAAGCCAATTACAAGAACTTTTAGAGCGTGGTTTCATTCAACCAAGCACATCACCGTTGGGAGCTCCTGTTTTGTTTGTCAAGAAGAAAGATGGTACATTCAGGTTGTGTATCGACTACCGAGAGTTGAACAAACTTACCATCAAGAACCGCTACCCACTACCGAGAATTGACGACTTATTTGATCAACTACAAGGCTCGTCTGTTTATTCAAAGATTGACTTACGTTCAGGGTATCATCAAATGCGGGTGAAAGAAGATGATATTCCAAAGACTGCTTTCAGAACACGTTACGGTCATTACGAGTTTATGGTCATACCGTTTGGTTTAACTAATGCACCAGCTATGTTCATGGACCTTATGAACCGAGTGTGTGGACCATACCTTGACAAGTTTGTCATTATTTTCATTGATGACATACTTATTTACTCAAAGAATGACCAAGAACACGGTGAACATTTGAGAAAGGTGTTAGAAGTATTGAGGAAGGAAGAATTGTACGCTAAGTTTTCAAAGTGTGCATTTTGGTTGGAAGAAGTTCAATTCCTCGGTCACATAGTGAACAAAGAAGGTATTAAGGTGGATCCGGCAAAGATAGAAACTGTTGAAAAGTGGGAAACCCTGAAAACTCCGAAACACATACGCCAGTTTTTAGGACTAGCTAGTTACTACAGAAGGTTCATCCAAGACTTTTCCAGAATAGCAAAACCCTTGAATGCATTAACGCATAAAGGGAAGAAATTTGAATGGAATGATGAACAAGAGAAAGCGTTTCAGTTATTGAAGAAAAAGCTAACTACGGCACCTATATTGTCATTGCCTGAAGGGAATGATGATTTTGTGATTTATTGTGATGCATCAAAGCAAGGTCTCGGTTGTGTATTAATGCAACGAACGAAGGTGATTGCTTATTCGTCTAGACAATTGAAGATTCACGAACAAAATTATACGACGCATGATTTGGAATTAGGCGCGGTTGTTTTTGCATTAAAGACTTGGAGGCACTACTTATATGGGGTCAAAATTATTATATATACCGACCACAAAAGTCTTCAACACATATTTAATCAGAAACAACTGAATATGAGGCAGCGTAGGTGGATTGAATTATTGAATGATTACGACTTTGAGATTCGTTACCACCCGGGGAAGGCAAATGTGGTAGCCGATGCCTTGAGCAGGAAGGACAGAGAACCCATTCGAGTAAAATCTATGAATATAATGATTCATAATAACCTTACTACTCAAATAAAGGAGGCGCAACAAGGAGTTTTAAAAAAGGGAAATTTAAAGGATGAAATACCCAAAGGATCGGAGAAGCATCTTAATATTCGGGAAGACGGAACCCGGTATAGGGTTGAAAGGATTTGGGTACCAAAATTTGGAGATATGAGAGAAATGGTACTTAGAGAAGCTCATAAAACCAGATACTCAATACATCCTGGAACAGGGAAGATGTACAAGGATCTCAAGAAACATTTTTGGTGGCCGGGTATGAAAGCCGATGTTGCTAAATACGTAGGAGAATGTTTGACGTGTTCTAAGGTCAAAGCTGAGCATTAGAAACCATCAGGTCTACTTCAACAACCCGAAATCCCGGAATGGAAATGGGAAAACATTACCATGGATTTCATCACTAAATTGCCAAGGACTGCAAGTGGTTTTGATACTATTTGGGTAATAGTTGATCGTCTCACCAAATCAGCACACTTCCTGCCAATAAGAGAAGATGACAAGATGGAGAAGTTAGCACGACTGTATTTGAAGGAACTCGTCTCCAGACATGGAATACCAATCTCTATTATCTCTGATAGGGATGGCAGATTTATTTCAAGATTCTGGCAGACATTACAGCAGGCATTAGGAACTCGTCTAGACATGAGTACTGCCTATCATCCACAAACTGATGGGCAGAGTGAAAGGACGATACAAACGCTTGAAGACATGCTACGAGCATGTGTTATTGATTTCAGAAACAGTTGGGATCGACATCTACCGTTCGCAGAATTTTTCTACAACAACAGCTACCATTCAAGCATTGAGATGACGCCGTTTGAAGCACTTTATGGTAGAAAGTGCAGGTCTCCGATTTGTTGGAGTGAAGTGGGGGATAGACAGATTACGGGTCCGGAGATTATACAAGAAACTACCGAGAAGATCATCCAAATTCAACAACGGTTGAAAACCGCCCAAAGTCGACAAAAGAGCTACGCTGACATTAAAAGAAAAGATATAGAATTTTAAATTGGAGAGATGGTCATTCTTAAAGTTGCACCTTGGAAAGGCGTTGTTCGATTTGGTAAACGAGGGAAATTAAATCCAAGGTATATTGGACCATTCAAGATTATTGATCGTGTCGGACCAGTAGCTTACCGACTTGAGTTACCTCAACAACTCGCGACTGTACATAACACTTTCCACGTCTCGAATTTGAAGAAATGTTTTGCTAAAGAAGATCTCACTATTCCGTTAGATGAAATCCAAATCAACGAAAAACTTCAATTCATCGAAGAACCCGTCGAAATAATGGATCGTGAGGTTAAAAGACTTAAGCAAAACAAGATACCAATTGTTAAGGTTTGATGGAATGCTCGTAGAGGACCCGAGTTCACCTGGGAGTGTGAAGATCAGATGAAGAAGAAATACCCGCATCTATTTCCAGAAGATTCGTCAACACCTTCAAAAGCTTAAAATTTCGGGACGAAATTTATTTAACGGGTAGGTACTGTAGTGACCCGAACTTTTCCATGTTTATATATATTAATTGAGATTGATATTTACATGATTAAATATTTCCAACATGTTAAGCAATGAAACTTGTTAAGACTTGATTAATTGAAATATGTTTCATATAGACAATTGACCACCCAAGTTGACCGGTGATTCACGAACGTTAAAACTTGTAAAAACTATATGATGACATATATATGGATATATATATATAGTTACCATGATACTATGATAAGTAAACATATCATTAAGTATATTAACAATGAACTACATATGTAAAAACAAGACTACTAACTTAATGATTTTTAAACGAGACATATATGTAACGATTATCGTTGTAAAGACATTTAATGTATATATATCATATTAAGAGATATTCATACATGATAATATCATGATAATATAATAATTTAAAATCTCATTTGATATTATAAACATTGGGTTAACAACATTTAACAAGATCGTTAACCTAAAGGTTTCAAAACAACACTTACATGTAACGACTAACGATGACTTAACGACTCAGTTAAAATGTTTATACATGTAGTGTTTTAATATGTATTTATACACTTTTGAAAGACTTCAATACACTTATCAAAATACTTCTACTTAACAAAAATTCTTACAATTACATCCTCGTTCAGTTTCATCAACAATTCTACTCGTATGCACCCGTATTCGTACTCGTACAATACACAGCTTTTAGATGTATGTACTATTGGTATATACACTCCAATGATCAGCTCTTAGCAGCCCATGTGAGTCACCTAACACATGTGGGAACCATCATTTGGCAACTAGCATGAAATATCTCATAAAATTACAAAAATATGAGTAATCATTCATGACTTATTTACATGAAAATAAAATTACATATCCTTTATATCTAATCCATACACCAACGACCAAAAACACCTACAAAAACTTTCATTCTTCAATTTTCTTCATCTAATTGATCTCTCTCAAGTTCTATCTTCAAGTTCTAAGTGTTCTTCATATATTCTACAAGTTCTAGTTACATAAAATCAAGAATACTTTCAAGTTTGCTAGCTCACTTCCAATCTTGTAACATCCAACCTCAAGAAATCTTTGTTTCTTATAGTAGGTTATCATTCTAATACAAGGTAATAATCATATTCAAACTTTGGTTCAATTTCTATAACTATAATGACTTGTAACTTATTTTTTTGACTATAAACCTATACTTTTTCTGTTTAGATTCATAAACTAGAGTTCAATATGAAACCATATCAATTTGATTCACTCAAAATGGATTTAAAATGAAGAAGTTATGGGTAAAACAAGATTGGATAATTTTTCTCATTTTAGCTACGTGAAAATTGGTAACAAATCTATTCCAACCATAACTTAATCAAATTGTATTGTATATTATGTAATCTTGAGATACCATAGACACGTATACAATGTTTCAACCTATCATGTCGACACATCTATATATATTTCGGAACAACCATAGACACTCTATATGTGAATGTTGGAGTTACCTATACAGGGTTGAGGTTGATTCCAAAATATATATAGTTTGAGTTGTGATCAATACTGAGATACGTATACACTGGGTCATGGATTGATTCAAGATAATATTTATCGATTTATTTATGTACCTCTAACTGTGGACAACTAGTTGTAGGTTACTAACGAGGACAGCTGACTTAATAAACTTAAAACATCAAAATATATTAAAAGTGTTGTAAATATATTTTGAACATACTTTGTTATATATGTATATATTGTTATAGGTTCATGAATCAACCAGTGGCCAAGTCTTACTTTCCGACGAAGTAAAAATCTGTGAAAGTGAGTTATAGTCCCACTTTTAAAATCTAATATTTTTGGGATGAGAATACATGCAGGTTTTATAAATGATTTACAAAATAGACACAAGTACGTGAAACTACATTCTATGGTTGAATTATTGAAATCGAATATGCCCCTTTTTATTAAGTCTGGTAATATAAGAATTAGGGAACAGACACCCTAATTGATGTGAATCCTAAAGATAGATCTATTGGGCCTAACAAACCCCATCTAAAGTACCGGATGCTTTAGTATTTCGAAATTTATATCATATCCGAAGGGTGTCCCGGAATGATGGGGATATTCTTATATATGCATCTTGTTAATGTCGGTTACCAGGTGTTCACCATATGAATGATTTTTATCTCTATGTATGGGATGTGTATTGAAATATGAAATCTTGTGGTCTATTATTATGATTTGATATATATAGGTTAAACCTATAACTCACCAACATTTTTGTTGACGTTTTAAGCATATTTATTCTCAGGTGATTATTAAGAGCTTCCGCTGTCGCATACTTAAATAAGGACGAGATTTGGAGTCCATGCTTGTATGATATTGTGTAAAAACTGCATTCAAGAAACTTATTTTGTTGTAACATATTTGTATTGTAAACCATTATGTAATGGTCGTGTGTAAACAGGATATTTTAGATTATCATTATTTGATAATCTACGTAAAGTTTTTTAAAACCTTTAACTATGAAATAAAGGTTATGGTTTGTTTTAAAAATGAATGCAGTCTTTGAAAAACGTCTCATATAGAGGTCAAAACCTCGCAACGAAATCAATTAATATGGAACGTTTTTAATCAATAAGAACGGGACATTTCATTAGGCACCCAAATTCTCCCGGTGAAATGTCGAAGTCCGGTCTCCTTAACTTCGAATCGAGAGACAATGATGTTTAAGCGTTCGAGAGAAATGTTTTCATCCTTGAGAACCTCATCTTGGGCTACACGAATTTGACTATTGAGGTTGGTGTGAATGGTGATGTTTAAAGCTCGGACACGGAGATGCACCATCCTTTCCTTTCAACTTAAGGCATCGGCTACTACATTCACCTTCCCGAGATGGTAACGAAGCTCGCAATCGTAATAGTTCAAAGTTTCAATCCACCTTCGTTGTCTCATGTTTAGTTGCTTTTGGTCAAAGATGTGTTGGAGGCTTTTGTGATCGGTGAAGATAGTACTCTTGGCTCCATAAAGATAGTGTCTCCACATTTTAAGTGCAAAGACAATGGCTCCGAGTTCGAGATCGTGTGTCGTGTAGTTCTGTTCATGAATTTTTAGTTGCTGGGAGGCATAAGCAATAACTTTCGTTCATTGCATCAACACACACCCAAAACCATGTTTCGAGGCATCGCAATATACAACAAAGTCATCATTGCCTTCGGGAAGAGGCAAAATAGGAGCGGTGGTTAGCTTTGTCTTCAAGATTTGAAATGCGGATTCTTGTTCGGTTTCCTAAATGAATTTTCTTCACTTATGAGTTAACGCGGTTAGAGGACGAGCAACCAAGGAGAAATCTTTGATGAACCTGCGATAGTATCCGACGAGACCGAAGAATTGATGAATGTGAGTAGGAGTAGTAGGAGTCTCCCATTTACTAATGGCTTCGATTTTTGATGGATCGACTTTAATACCTTGATCACTTACAACATGGCCAAGAAATTGAACTTCCTTCAACCAAAATTCACACTTGGAGAATTTGGCATAGAGTCATTCTATTCTTAAAAGTTCAAGCACAAGTCAGAGATGTTCCTCGTGTTCTTCTTCGCTTTTAGAATAGACTAAAATATCATCGATGAACACGATAACGAATTTGTCGAGGTATGGTTTGCACACACGGTTCATGAGGTCCATGAACACCGCCGGTGCATTAGTTAGACCAAATGGCATTACAAGAAATTCATAACTACCATAACGAGTCCGGAAAGTGGTTTTGGAGGCATCTTCCCCCTTAACCCTTAGTTGATGATAACCCGAGCGGAGATCGATTTTTGAATATACACAAGACCCTTGTAGTTGATCAGATGCGAGGAAGAGGATATCGGTTCTTAACCGTCAATTTGTTTAGTTCACGATAATCAATGCACATTCGTAGGGATCCATCTTTCTTCTTAAAGAACAAAATTGGAGCGCCCCATGGTGAATGGCTAGGTTGGATAAAACCACGGTCAAGTAGTTCTTGGATTTGACTTTGTAATTCTTGCATCTCGGATGGAGCAAATCTATACGGTGCATGTACTACGGGTTCGGCTCCCGGAATAAGATCGATTTGGAATTCAACCGGTCGATGAGGTGGAAGACCCAGAAATTCGTCGGGAAATACATCGGAAAAGTCACTAACAATTGGCACATTATCGATATGCTTCTCATCGGACTCGACTTTCTTAACGTGGGCAAGGATCACAAAACAACCCTTACGGAGTAGTTTTCTAACTTTAAGGCACGAGACGAGGTTGAGTCCGGTGCAACTCTTATCGCCATAAACAATCAAGGGTTCACCATTCTCGATCGGGATTCAGATTGCATTAAGATCACAAAGGATGTGATATTTCGTTTTGACCAACCAATTCATACCTAATATTACATCGAAGCTCCCTAGTTCCATGGGAATCAAGTCAATTTCAAACTCATTACCCAAAATGTTTAACGTACATCCCGGGTAATATGTGTCGGCACTCAATAGGTTTCTGTTGGCCACCTCAATGGCATAAGTAGTATCTAGGGGGAGTGGTGGAGTGCAAAGTGTATGAACCAAAGTCTTGGATACAAAGCATTTATCGGCACCCGAATCGAATAAGCATGTAACATAAGAGTTGTTGAGAAGAAACGTACCCGTGACTAGTTCATTGTCATCTCGGGCTTCTTGGGCGTTAATGTTGAAAGCTCGGCCGCATGTGTTGGGGTTGGCTTTCATCTTTGGGCATTCATTTCTATAATGACCCATTTGGTCACATTCGTAACAAGTGACCGTCTTTGGTGCACTGGGCCCCTTTCAAGCGATGGGGGCGGCACGTTTACAATCGTTTGCCCTATGGCCACTTCCTTGGCACCGGTGACAAATTAGCTTGCCACATTCACCAAAGTGATGCTTGTTGCATTTGTTGCAAAGAGGTAGGTTTCCGGCATAACCTTTCTTGCCATCGGAGGTGAAAGGTTTCTTGGCGAAGTTGTTGTTGTTGCCTGATTGGGGGGCTTCCCATTTTATTTTGTTGCCACCCGACTTATCCTCGGCTTTAGGTACCGGTACTACGATTTCGTCCACCGTTTCTATCAATTGGCGGGCCATCTTCAAAGCTTCTTGATGATTAGCGGGTTTGGATGACATTACCCCGTGTTTGATGCTCTTTAGAAGACCATCCATGTAAAGTTCAACTCTTAGGGACTCGGGAGTCACGAGAGCCGGACACATTAAGGCTAGCTCGGAGAATCATTGATTATAGGCCTTGAGATCGTTTCCGATCGCTTTTAAGTTTCTTAGCTCTTGTTCGAGCCTTCGGGTTTCTTCACGAGGAAAATATTCGATTATCATCTTTTCTCTTAGATCGGCCCAAGAGAGAGTGTGGGCTTCATCGGTACCCACCAATTACACATAAGTGTTCCACCGAGTGAGAGCGACACCGGTGAAAGTGTAAGTGGAGTATTTGACCTTGTCTTGGTCCCGAAAACCGCTTACGCTAAAGACGGCTTCCATTTGCTCAAACCATTAGGTGAGCACAACCGGTCCCCCGATTCCATCGAAAGTGTGAGGTTTACACCCCATGAAGGCTTTGTAGGAGCACCCTTCGCTTGAGTTACCGGCTCCTTGATTGTTATTGTTGTGGTTGTTGTTATTGTTGTTGTTGGAGGAGTGACCGACCATGGCCGCATCCACGGTGGTGGCTATCATCCGTTAAAGAGCTTGTTCGGGTGTCTCATGGCGTGGTACACGGCAAAGAGGCATTGTTCCTTCAAAACATAAGAATATCGTTGATTAGTATTCATAATAATACTAACCGTGATATGTAATAAGGATAGAGAGAAAATTTTCCTTGACTCACCTTAAATTCTTTATGTCATAATTTTGGAACGTTCATATGAGTCACCGTAATATAATCCCAGAAATTATATTACCCTGATTCATATGTGCATTCGACATTATTTCATATAGTCAAGGTGGCGTGTCAATCAAATTAAACAACGTGAGATTAAGATGAAATAAGAGTTAGATATGAATAGAAGAGTTCGAGTATAAATGCACAAGTAGTCAAGTAATTCCTACTTCAAGTCTATATGCCGGTTGTAGTATAGACTCACTAATGTACCCTATGATTCGGGGTTGACACCAATGAACTCTAAATCCCTACAACCAACGCTCTGATACCATATGTAGCGACCCGACAAAATCGTCATTGACGGTGCCATCTAATTAGGTCCCATTACGTGGTCGTAAGTCTTTTAAAATAACGTTTGACCAAAAATATGTCGCATTCATTTCAAATGTAAGGATTGTTTCAAAGTTTACAAGAATAGTTCAACCACAAGTTACGTTATAAGTACAAATGAAACCTATGGGACACAATTTAAAAGTAGCCAAAAGACGCTCCATGTATGCACATATACTCGACATCCAATGCAAGTATCGAAATAATGAGCGGAAGCATGTATCAGAAAACGTTCAAGGACCTGAGAAAAACATAGAAAATCTGTCAACGAAAATGTTGGTCAAATCATAGGTTTAAGTAAGTAAGTAAGTACAAATGAGCCACAAGATTTATAACATTGAAATAATAGTACACCATTCTAAAATTAGTTATCACGAGCACCCAATTATCAAGGCTTAACTTTCCATCCATAGAACCCCATCACAATAGTGTTAGAACATACACTATTTCTTGAAAATATAATTCATCCGTAGACGGTAGCGAACCGTCCGAATGAGGGTTTGTTAAACCCATATGGTCATACAACATAAGTTCTCGCTTACACCCGGCAAGTGTAACTAATGATAATCGAATTGAGGATTTTGTTCTAACTCGTATGTAGAATGTTTGTTCTCGTACTTGTGTTCACTTTGTAAAATGAAACGTTTATGTTTTCTCATCCCAAATGTAAGTTTAAAAGAGTAAAAGTGGGACTATGATCTCACCTTGAGTCCACGAGTAAATAAAGTACTTCACAAGTAAATGTGTGTAATAACGGATGCTAGTCTCGACCTAAACAAGTAGGTTGTATCAATAACGGTAAACACGGTTGGTCAAAGATGTTCAATTAGTCCTATGGCTTATTACAACTCGATCATCTAGCATGTGAATCAAATTGTCAAGTTTCATGCAAGATACAAGTATAAAAGCATGTTAGAACGATTGCACAAACATTTGGTTAAGTTTGATTAAAAGTCAACTTTGGTCGGGTCAAAGTCAACGAAAAAGTCAACACGTTTGGGTCGGGTCCCGAACTATTTTTCTGAGGTTTTTAATCATATATAAGCATGTTGGAACAAGTTACATGTGAATCGGAGGTCCATAGCATAGCAAACATTTTTCGTAAAAGTGCCAAGTGGGACAGGTTCTGAAACACGGCAAATGCCGCGCCGCGACAGGGGATGGTCGCGCCGCGACATTACCCTCTGTCTGATTCCTGATCTGCTGGTCTGCTGAATTCGTCCAAGTCTAGAACCAAAACTCAAATTATCATAACTTATGAACCGAAAACATTCAAAGCTCATGCCATACATGGTTGGAAAGGTAATTTGACGAGGAACATAACTAAAAACATTTCATCAATCAAAAACATCACTTACAATAAACAAAACCAAGTTGGAAGCTCATTAAATGCCCACCATTAATGCTTTCAAGTTCATAAATGCACATTTATGATTCGGGAATTAAATGCATACATATAATACGACGTTTTGTAGGTAATCATGCATACAATGCCAATAAACACTTACAATTAACCTTACAAAGCATTCAATGCATTTAAATTCCATTTTACTTCTATCAAACCCTAACCCAAAATCACAAAATCAATAATCATGTTAATGAAGTGTTCTTAATCAACCTACACATCAAATTGAAGCTAGTGATGCTAGTAACACATTTAATACATGCATTTTTAACATCTAACAACATTTAAGCAACCAAATCTTAAAATCAAACACACTCATTTCAAGTTTAAGCTAGTTACATCCAAATGACAAGAACAAGCATACAAATCATATATTCATGTTAGACTTGAGTCACAGACACTAATTAACACTTTTATAAGTAAAAAATGTCAAGAACAAAGAATCTAGTGATTTTAGAAAGTTACCCAAACTTGATGAAATCGGTATGGAATTAAAGAGGAAGATGCAAAGATTCCAAATATGTAATTTGTTTTGATGTTTGATTGCTAGATTGAAAATGGATGATGAATCTTTGATTTGGAGTTTTGAGGGAAAAGATGAAAGTATTAAGAAAAAGGAAAAAGGAAATGGATAATGAATGGAGGAGATGGATGTTGACTCTTTGACCTAGTCATGAGTTTGGTCAAATGACACCATTGATCCCTCGAGTTTGAAGCGGGTGCGTGAATTACTCAAACGAATTATTTTAAAACGCGTATTAACGGAGGATGTTATAATTATATAACGGACTTTAAAATAAATAAACGGAAAGTAAATGGAAAAAGGCGGGATGTTACATTACCTACTCCTTATAAGAAATTTTGTCCCGAAATTTAAGTAGGCGTAGTGATCGTTGTTTCTTCCTCGAGACCTTGCGTTTCCGCATCCACGAATAAATGAGGGATTTTCTTTTGCATTTTATCTTGTCTTTCCCAAGTAAACTCGAGTCCCCTTTTGGCATTCCAACGGACTTTAACGATCGGGATTCTACTTTGTTTTAGAGTCTTGACGGAGGGGTCCACAATTTCAACCGGTTCCTCCACAAAATGAAGTTTATCCGGGTTCGGCAATGCACTTTTTCAACTTGGATACATGGAAAGTAGGATGAACAGAGCTCAGTTGAGGCGGAAGATTTAAACGATAAGCAACGGTTCCAACACGCTCCAAGATTTCGAAAGGACCAATATACCGCGGATTTAGTTTCCCGCGTTTCCCGAAACGGATTACACCTTTCCAAGGTGTGACTTTTAAAATTACGTGGTCACCGATTTGAAATTCAAGGTCATTGCGTCTTTTGTCGGTATAACACTTTTGAATACTCCGGGCCGTCCGGAGCCTATCTCGGATTTGAACGATCTTCTCGGTGGTTTCGTGAATGAGTTCAGGTCCGGTGATTTGTGTGTCGCCTACTTTGGCCCAACAAAGAGGAGAATGACATTTTCGGCCATATAACGCTTCAAAAGGTGCGGCTTTAATACTCGCGTGATGACTATTGTTGTAAGAGAACTCGGCTAGTGGCAAATGCTTTTCCCAAGCTTTTCCAAAATCAACAACGCACGCTCGTAACATGTCTTCCAAGGTTTGGATTGTGCGTTCGCTTTGTCCATCGATTTGTGGATGATATGCGGTGCTCATGTCTAAACGCGTTCCCAACGCTTCTTGTAAGGTACACCAAAATCTAGAAACAAAACGGCCATCTCAGTCCGAAATAATCGATAAAGGTACATCGTGACGGGCTACGATCTCTTTAATGTAAAGTTGTGCAAGTTTTTCCATTTTGTCGATTTCCTTCATGGCTAGAAAGTGGGCGGATTTGGTGAGACGGTCAATAATAACCCAAATGGTATCATAACCGCCCGTCATTTTTGGTAGCTTGGTGATGAAGTCCATCGTTATTCTTTCCCAATTCCATTGCGGGATTTCGGGTTGTTGAAGTAACCTGGATGGCCTTTGGTGTTCAGCTTTGACCTTCGAACAAGTCAAACACTTGGCAACATAAGTTGCAACGTCCCTTTTAATGTTCGGCCACCAATATTGTTCTTTAAGGTCGTGGTATATCTTATTAGCACCGGGGTGAATCGAGTATCTTGACTTATGGGCTTCGTCTAAAATAAGGTTCCATAAATTCCCATAATTAGGCACCAAAATTCTCCCGGCGAAATGTCGAAGTCCGGTCTCCTTAACTTCGAATCGAGAGACGAGGATGTTTAAGCGTTCGAGAGAAATATTTTCATCCTTGAGAGCCTCATCTTGGGCTACACGAATTTGACTATTGAGGTTGGTGTCAACTGAATAATTATAAATTTTAGTATTATTATTAAAAATTATTATTATTATTACTATCGTCGTTATTATCGTCGTTATTATTATTATCTAATAATAATTATTATTATTATTATCATTATCGTTATCAATATAAATATTATCATTAAAAATTGTTATTATTGAAACTATCGTTATTATCACTAAGGTTATTATTAATATTAATATTATTATTATTATTATTATTATTATTATTATTATTATTATTATTATTATTATTATTATTATTATTATTATTATTATTAATATTATTGTTATCAATATTATTTTATCAAATAAATATGTAACACAAAGATACTTTTACCACACGTAATATAATTACATTAATAATGCATACTACTATATTTTTATGATATTGAGTAAACTATATAAATTTTTATATATAAAAGTATATTTTTATCATGTATAAAATTTAATATAAATTTTTATTTATTAATAAATGACTTATAATATTTACTCTAATAAAATCTGATAAATATATTTAAATATATAAAACGACTATATTTAACTTATATAATAAACATGTATAGATTTTGAAAGTCATTTTTGAATTAGACGACTTTTGTTGACTTTTGCATATCGATCTCGAGCGTTAGGATTGTGATACACTACGACTTGACCTAAATTGTTGATAGATATAGACCAACATATAAATATATATATACTTAATATAGGTTCGTGAATTCGAGGCCAACCTTGCACTTGTTCAATGACGTCATATGTATTTTTACTACAAAATACAGTATCGTGAGTTTCATTTGCTCCTTTTTTAAATGCTTTTGCAATGTATATTTTTGGGACTGAGAATACATGCGCTACTTTTATAAATGTTTTACGAAATAGACACAAGTAATCGAAACTACATTCTATGGTTGGATTATCGAATCGAATATCACCCTTTTTAGTCTGATAATCTAAGAATTAGGGAACAAAAACCCTAATTGACGCGAATCCTAAAGATAGATCTATTAGGCCTAAAAAACTCCATCCGGGTTACGGATGCTTTAGTACTTCGATTTTATCATGTCCGATGAGAGTCCCGGAATGATGGGGATATTCTAGACGCATTTTATTAATGTCGATTACCAGGTGTTCACCATATGATTGATTTTTATCTCTATGCAGTTTGCGAAATGCCTGATATGAGATGTATATTTATGAGAAATGGAAATGAAAATCTTGTGGTCTATTAAAATTATGGAAATGTTTGATTATGATAAACTAATGAACTCACCAACCTTTTGGTTGACACTTGAAAGCATGTTTATTCTCAGGTTTGAAAGAAATCTTCCGCTATGCATTTGCTCATTTTAAAGATATTACTTGGAGTCATTCATGACATATTTCAAAAGATGTTGCATTCTAGTCGTTGAGTTCAACAAGATTATTATTAAGTCATTGATAGTTGATATAATATGAAATGGTATGCATGCCTGTCAACTTTCGATGTAATGAAAGTTTGTCTTTTAAAAACGAATGCAATGTTTGTAAAATGTATCATATAGAGGTCAAATACCTCGCAATGTAATCATATGTTATTGTATTCGTCCTTATGGATTAGGACGGGTTATGACATGTGGTATCAGAGCGATGGTCTTAGCGAACCAGGTCTTGCATTAGTATGTCTAACTGATAGTTGTTAAGATACATTAGTGAGTCTGGACTTCACCGTGTCTGCATGTCAAAAGTTTTGCTTATCATTTCGTGTCGAAAATTACCTGCTTATCATCTTAAAGTCTAGAAGCGTTTTCCTGCATTTATTGCATAGATAGTGTATAGACAAAATTCATATCTTAGCATATCTGCTAATTCATATCTTAGCATATTTGTTACTGTGAACTTTGCCTGACATATTCCAAAGATTCCTCCGTAATTTATGGGATTTTGGGTATTATATATGCATATGTAAATTATGTATTGAAGAATACCAAATCTAAGTCCTATAATCAATTTCATACCAAAAATTCTTTCCCTGATTATACAAGATGGATCCCGCATCTAGTTCGAATTCCTCAGATTCCGACAGCTATTCTGATATGGATTTCCACTCGAGCTCCGAAAGCAGTGTGACCGGAATGGATCAACCAATTAGCCATCATCTATTCTAGATGAATTGGGGATGAGTACGTAATCTACTTAATCATTGGAGACAAGAAGAAGGCAATCCCTTACATCCACCACATTCACCTCTTGGCAAAGAACCTGAAGCACTTGCTGGTGAACCTGTTCAAAACACCCTTTTCTCTCTCATTTCCAGAATATCTCATCACGATTATATACTATCCCATATTCTAAATCTTATTTATCCGATCGTCCGAACCACCGATCATCCCGGTATAATAGAAGAAGTCAACGAGCTTCGCGCTCGAGTAGTGACTTTGGAACATATGGTGCAAAGATTACAAGCACCATCAGCAACGACACCAGTACCACCAGAAAACGGACTAGAAAACGGTTTGGAACTAGAAAACGGACTGAGCAGACCATGAAGGAGGCTGTGGACAAATCACAAAGACTAAACCTGCCTTCGAAGAATACAAATGATTCAGTATCTGCTGAAATTATTAACGAATACCTTGCTTCTGACTCTAAACTTTTACAGACAAATCTTCTTCATCATCCATCGATATTAGAAATTCTAAGATATCATCATATCTTTCATTATAAATATCCTCGATATTTCTGAAGATACATCATAACGATTCTTGTCCGAAATTATTTATCTCTTCGCGCTATATGTGTTACATCATAAAGGAAACTGTTTTAGTTTCTAAATTCTATAACATTCAAGTTTAGATTATGAATGAATTCCTGGAGAATTGTTGGGAACTGAAGCATGAGTTAGTATAATATAATGGCGCTTGGCCAACTTGATTATATTACAGTAAGTCATGCTGAG
Organism: Rutidosis leptorrhynchoides; assembly: GCF_046630445.1. Lineage (NCBI taxonomy): Eukaryota > Viridiplantae > Streptophyta > Magnoliopsida > Asterales > Asteraceae > Rutidosis > Rutidosis leptorrhynchoides. Next base: position 225,470,699 of record NC_092333.1, on the reverse strand, counting down.
TTCTAATGGAACGTGATAAAGGTTCATAGATCACACCCACATCATGAACCATGTTACATAACTCTTTCATTCTATTTAACCTCTAAACATATCAAGAAAATATTTTTCTTAATGATTCGGTCTTTTCCATGATATTCTGGTAATTTGACAAATCAAGATCGTGCTATTGCAAATTCTTTCTTGGAACATTAGTCATGTTTAATCGAAATTTAAAAATTGAATCTACGAATCTGAGGTGTCTAAATCACTTTACTTGGAGTCGGGAAGATGAACAAAAACATGAAGCCCTGGAATATAAGGGAAAATATAAATCCCGACAACAACACCTAAATTACAAACCATGTATATCAATACGTATTGCAACATAAAGGCACGAGAGAATTAAAAACACTATAACCCCAAGGTAATAGTAAAAGTGAATAGATTCTTCTGGCGGCAGATGAAAGAGAAGAATGACAGATATGAAAGTTAGGAGTATATCAAGAATCAGAACTGGATGGAACATATTGACGAATGCTTTAAGGTATGAATTGAGGGAGAAAGAATAGAAGGTATGAGCTGTGGAAATAAGGAAACGAAGAGAGTTGATTTATAGTAAAACATCAGACAGGGAAATCTTGACAAATTATCGCATTTAAACTAAAAGGATCATAATCTACTTAATTAAAATGCCCCGTCCTAATCCATCTGGAAAAATACATTACATTTGGTTACATCGCGAGGTACTTGACCTCTATATGATACATTTTACAAACATTGCATTCGTTTTTTTTTTTTAAAGACAAACTTTCATTACATCAAAAATTGACAGCATGCATACCATTTCATAATATATCCAATTATAATTAACTTAATAATAATCTTGATGAACTCAACGACTCGAATGCAACGTCTTTTGAAATATGTCATGAATGACTCCAAGTAGTATCTCTAAAATGAGCAAATGCACAGTGGAAGATTTCTTTCATACCTGAGAATAAACATGCTTTAAAGTGTCAACCAAAAGGTTGGTGAGTTCATTAGTTTATCATAAATATTCATTTCCATCATCTTAATAGACCACAAGATTTCCTTTATTCAATAATCATACACTCGCAAGTGTTTAAAAAATTATTCATATGGATTGAACACCTGGTAAGATATTAACATCATGCATATAGAATATCCCCAAAACAGAAATCCATCTGTATAATATAAACTCGAAGTACTAAAGCATACCATTTTCCAGTATGGGGGTGTTAGTACCCGTAGATCTACCTTTAGGATTCGCGTCAATTAGGGTGTATGTTCCCTAATTCTTAGGCTACCAAGCTAAAAGGGTGATATTCGATTCGATAATCCAACCATAGAATGTAGTTTCGATTACTTGTGTCTATTTCGTAAAACATTTATAAAAGCAGCGCATGTATTCTCAGTCCCAAAAATATATATTGCAAATGCATTTAAAAAGGGAGCAAATGAAACTCACAATACGATATTTTGTGATAAAAATATGCATACGACGGAACTGAACAATGCAGGGTTGGCTTCGGATTCACGAACCTATATCAAGTATATATATTAACACATATGATCGTATTTGAATAATTTACATATATTATTATTAATATTACACTTGTTATATTATATGTTATTTAGATAAATTTAATGTATTTAGTTTATATATTATTATATCGCTAATATTCATTATAACATATTAATAATACTAATTTATATTAAGGTTTATATATGATAAAAATATATATATTTATATATTAATTGATATATTTTATATATAGCTTATTTAGTATTATTTTTTATATCAAAGAATATAGGGATATGTAATTTTAATATTATTGTAATGAATTTTTATAAAAATATCCATTCGTAATAATACTAACATGATAAAAATGATAATACTAATGATAGTAATAATAATAACAATAATAGTGTTAATTTTAATAATAATAAAGATAATAACTTTACTAATTTTGATAAAAATGATAGTTTTAATAAAAATATAATAACTTTGATAATTTCTAATTACAATGATACTTCATTTTAACCATAAAATTATAATAATAATAACATTGTTAATACTAATAAGTTTTATCATAAATTTCGAGTGAACTCCTAGCCGTATAACTACAGTTTCTATAACTTAATTTCATAATCATATTCATAATTGTACCGGTATTCATATAATGTATAACCAGTTTCCAAATTTTCCCTTAATAACTTTTATTGCTAATCTCATAATATAGTTGTTATTAACATGTTCATAATCATAATACTTAATAATAACAATAGTAATACAAAAATAATAATAATCATACTAATAATAATAAAATTAATAATGTTTATGCTACTAATATTAATAATGATAATAATTTAGACTAGATTAATGATAACAATATTATTAATATTGATAATACTAATAATGATAATGATAATAATATAAATTATATTAATTTTTAGTAATGATAATAATAATTTACTTATTAACAATAGTTAATAATAATAATAATAATAATAATAATAATAATAATAATAATAATAATAATAATAATAATAATAATAAAAATAATAATAATAATAATAAAAATTAAAAATAAAGAGTTACAACCTTTGAAGAAAACCTCAATAAAAAGAACGCCACTGTCGAGACTCGAACCCGAGACCTCCCGTATACCCGTAAACACTCTTAACCATTCGGGCTGTTGCCCCTTTTCTGATTTTATATGGAATCCTTTATTATTTAACCCGTATTATTTATTTTTTCTATTTTCTTCTTCACTTCATAAATCGATCAAGAGTAAGATACTTGTTACAACGAAGCATTGATTTGAATTGGGGTCTTATAACTTATACAGAAATGAAGTATATGTGGTTTGACTAGAAAAGAAGAAAAAAAAAATTAAAGGGTTTCCTGCTGTCGCTGTATAAACAAAAAAAAAATTTGATTTTGAATTTGAGCTAGTTTGGGACCTCGATTCCTTCATGAATTATTTTCCAAATTGTTCCTAAAAACTTTATAAAACATCAATTTAACCTGAAACTTCAAAACAACCATGAATTTGATAAAGAACGATTCGTTTGACTTTTTAAATAATAATTTTGACTACAAAATTCGAGCTCGATATTGAAAATTGGAGTTTCAAACTTTGCAGATAGATTAGATACAAGATTCCTAACAGAATAGCATTTTTACATTTTGAAA